>NC_090887.1:3902393-3959893 GCF_036669925.1 Montipora capricornis
TTTGAATGGTTGTGCACCAGGACTCGCTTTGAAACCGAGGCAAACAGCAGCTCGGAAATGGACTTTCACCCATCATCACACCAAAATTGAATAAATAGAAATGCCCTCGATCAACTTACGGTGCCAACGAGTGGATAAAGAAATCCAGCTCCAACACTTGCTCTCACATCACGGATTGGAAGAGTAAAACCTGAAAAAATGGAGGACAAGTTTTATAGGTCTGCCTGCGCTCATTATAAATTGACGCAAGGCTGGCTTCAACATTGTCTTACTACGGAAACTCGTTTCGTTTCTTCCGTCAATATAACTAATTCGCGTAGATACAACGCAAAAGCCTCTCTTGTTTTTGTGTCAGTCTACATCATTATTGATAAAGTGTCCCGCCTAAGCGTCAACAACGTATTCACAACAACAGAGTAAAAGAGGGTGTGTGACAGCAGTGCAGTTGATTTCGAGTAGTTTTACGAATTACTAGTTCCAACTCGCTATGCAACTTCACGTTTTTCCCGCCAAAATGACACTGGTTCGCACGCTCTCACTGTTGTTCTATGAGAACATCTTGTTCTCGTAGTCGTTCTCGTCCTAGAATCTTAAGTTCTCTAATGGGAGGTAAAAAGACAGCGGTGGTGAAAGCACTCGCCTCCCACTAACGTGGCCCGGGTTCGATTCCCAGACTCGACGTCATATGTGGGTTGACTTTGTTGGTTCTCTACTCTGCACCGAGAGGTCTTTCTCCGGGTACTCCGGTTTCCCCTCTCCTCAAAAACCAATATTTGATTTGATTTGCGTTAATCGTTGATTTCAGTTTACAGCGTCTGCAATTAGTGCTCCAGCGCTAGTACGATTTGACACTCAACTAAAGTTTCTTTCCTTTCCTTTACTATTCTAGTTTGAACAGTGACAAATGTAACTTGCAAGGACTTATGTTTTAGCCTTTGATCGCCGCTAATGGAGACACTGGTACGTTGGGTCTTCAATCGCAACTTTATCAGTTCATAGTTATGATCAGTTGCATCCATTATTTTTCAAACCACATCTGATTGTCAACCTAAATCTACCCCAGCTGGCAGGAGATTTACCGCAAGCACCGTCGAGTGAACTCAGTTGTTTTCATGATGTCGACTGCGTTGCTGAAGCAGTTAAAGACGTCTTCGTGAAATGCGTCGTTGATTCATTAGCTCAATATCGTAAGATTAACGTTCCTCAGTTGGTTGAGAAGTTGTCGTTATATCGATGATGAAAAGCGAAATGGCACGCACAAATTTTAAAGCCTACCTTTGGGGCACCCTTTCAAATCCGGAATGTGTGAAAGAGACAAATGAGTCTTAGCCATGCAAATCGGCAGATCATTAAATCCCTGGGAGGAAAAGTAAATAAACATAGGTCAACAAAAATATGAGCAACAATATTCGTATCACGTGTATTTGTTTTACTCCCAAACGAGCCGGTTATTTTATCCCACATAGTCGTGAAATTCATTTGAATGTGTTAATTTATTTTAACCTCTCGGAGAAAAGCCCTTCATTCAATATGGGCATCCATTGACAAATGTTTGAGGGAAAAGTTCTAGAAGTATGACCAGTTTCTTTCATATAGTGATGTTCAAGAAAGGCTAAATGAGTCAAACCTGAAAGCGTAACCAGACAGTAACCATTCCTTTGAAAGCGCTAATGAGCGGTTCTTTCCTCTGGTGCTGTTAATTATGTAGTCTCCTTCGCGGCCGTCTTTCGCGATGTCACGCATCGCTCCCCCGAAGCGTTGAGTGACATCTCGAAAGACGGCTGCGAAGGAGACTATTAATCATGCTGTATAAAAGCGGTTCTGTGAAGGGGGGTTAAAGACGTGACACGAATTGGGACAGCAACATCATAGCTTGTCGACGAACTCACTTGCTTCTTGTACAGGGCAATCTTTTTCTGAGCCTCAGGTTCTAGCTCAATATCATCAGCTCCATAGATTTTCTGTGCAATAATTCGCATCTTATCTTCAATCGGCAACTGCAAATGACACAAATGAATTAGCAAATCACGTGCATTTTCGAGTACAACATAACTTACGAAAAATATGTATATACGTGTATTATTGTAATTTCTTTTGCAGCTGTTATTATTTCTGCTCTAATAATATAAATGAAAAAACTACTCGATTCTGATTGGCAGAGAGCAGGCAAGTTCAAGTTTAACACAAAAAGTGTAATACCAGTGCAAATTACACATCGAAATTCTGGATTATGATTGGCTAATAAAAAATAGGGTTTGGTCAGAACCAATCAAATCTTTTGTTTTCAAATCAAGCGCCCTGGATCGCACAATTTATGGCGCAATTTTTCCCAGATTGCGTGATACGCGTATCACACATCATTATCCAGAATAGGGCCGTTTATACGAGAGAAAATAAGCCGCGGCTTACTCTGGCCGCGGCGTACATAATACGCGAAAGGAACTATTTATACGAGTATAAACTCCAAGGCCAGGATAAGCCGCGGCTTGAGAAAGCCGTGAACGTAGATTTTGTACCATTTATACGGGGTGTTCGCGTCTTATGTAAGCCGCGGCTTATTTTCTCTCGTATAAACGGCCCTATTGAGAAACTACACCACACCTACCTCACTTTTCGAATATTGTCCGCCTGATTTTTTTAACACTGCCTGTAATACAGTCATTTTGAGGAAAGTCTCAAACGTCTACCTACGACAGCACACTTTCGTGAATGTTCTAAGACCCTGTGTGTTATTCCGGGGGTCGAACCTGAGACCTTCCCCCCACCCCGCCCCGCAAAAAATGTCCAGTACATACGAGTAGGAGAAAACCCTGGGAACGACGTTGGCTTGAGCGAACTGTTCTCAGCAAGACTTTCGTCACACTTGACCCGAGATTAGCGGAAATAACTTCGTTAAACAATTCAGAGCCTTCACAATATAAATAGTGGTGTGCCCTTTTGAAGAAGGACTTACAGTCCAGACGAACCTTAACATCATAAAGGAACTTAAATTCCACAGGTTTCTCCACAGCTCTCAGCACCGCATCAGCAAGACGAACTGCTCCTTTGCCTGTAAGAAACGTTTACGCCAAGTCAACAATTAATTTCAAGATTTCTCAACACAGAGATGTTAAATTTCAACCAGTAACGGTGGTCGTCATCAAAAGCTGATGTTGTCACGTCGCCGCTTCCAATGGCATGCTAATGGTAGTCTAGCCCAGTCAGAAGCAAATCCTGGAGGTTAAAGGTGTGGTGTCACCTCAATGCAATTTATTTTGTGCAGTTTTGCCAATTACTCGCCTCTACGTTAACCAAGAAATTACCTTTAACCAACACATATTGAAGTCTTTTGAAAAAAAAAAAAATGTATTTCGAGAAAACTTAATTTAAGTTCCAGAGGTAAACTTTGAGCATCTGTTTGGCTGAACAGTTTATAAAAACCCCAATAGCAATCCATTTTGATTTTCTTCAATTTTGTCCATTCTTGCTTCCTTTTGCATTCGCTGCTTTATTCAAACCTTTGTTCAGTGTTTTAAATAGCTATTTTTACGTAGGGGTGCAGGGGTGTCGCAGTGGCGAGAGCACTTGGTTCCCATCAATGTGACCCGGGTTCAATTCCCAGACTCAGTATTATATGGGTTGAGTTTGTTGATTCTGTACTCTGCTCTGAGAGGTTTTTCTCTTGGTACTCTGGTTTTCCCCTCTCCTCAAAAACCAACATTTGACTTGATCGCGTTAATTGTTAATGTCAGTTTACAGTGTCCTCAGTTAGCGCTCCAGCGCTAGAACGAGTTGACACTGAAATAAAGTTCCTTTCCTTTTCCTTTCCTTTGCTTTCGTTTGACTTGGTTGCAATAATTCACCCCCGTATCGCTGAGATCGATATTAGCATGCCATTGGAAGCCGCGCTGCAACAACCACGTGGTTACCTCCGTCAGCCCAGTGAGTGCATTCCACAGCATCATAAGCCCCAGCCTCCTTTGCAAGCTCGATCACAAGGGCAATTTCTGCATCTGTATCGGAGCTAACAAAACGATCGAACAAGTATCAGCGAAAAGAGAGCCACTTGGAATTGCTAAGCCCGTAATGGTAAAGATGGAAGATACCTTTCATCTACCAGGACATTCTGTCACGTGAATATTGCCATCGCCACCACGTGGCAATAGTTAAAAACCAGTTCATAGTTCGTATGTTTATTTACCCTCGGATTTTAGAGTAGCTTGGTGTAGCTAATGTCTCCAAGCATTTCCCCTCCCACCCATGATCCACCATAGAAGCCAGACCCCAACCCCGGGAACTCCATGCCCTACTCTTTGCGAATAGTGTGAGGGGTCTGTTACGTCCCACACGGCTATGAACATTGAAGGGTTGTGAGACGGGGCCTACGGTCTATCTTCCTTATCCTCGAAGACTAGAAAGTCTTACCATTTACAGATATCATTACAAAGGCAACACTTTCTCCTCAGTTGTTTTAGGACCCTGAGAGTTGGTCCGGCGGGAGTTGTACTCACGACCTCCCGCGTGACCGCCCGATGCTCAACCAACTGAGCCACCGGTGCGTGGTCAACTTGCCGGGTGACCGTTTCCAGACAGCAAGGAAAAGAAGGCCCCGAGCCGGGGTGAAACCAGTGATTTTGCCTTTCAACAAACAACCCTCAAAGGTAACATTTGTTTTGTTATTCACAAAAAAAGAACAAATTTTCTAGTGTCTTCGTTAAAAAGATTTCTAATTTGGTTAGATAATAGATCTTCAAGGAATTTGTGAACTGCCAAATATCTCGCAAAAAAAAAAAGGCCTTGGGGTACAATTTCGGGTGATACAATCGTGAGAATGAAACTAGTATTTTCCATACAAAGTTACAAGTGACCTACTCTTAGTTCGCTTGATAGCTCAGATGATTGGACGGGGCAGCGCAATCGCACGGTCATGGGTTCGAATCCCGTTAAGCCCAATTGCGACCCCAGAGCTCTGGGGAACCCTGAAACAATTGCGTCTCAGAGAAAAGCGTCTCTGATTGGTGTATTCATGTTAGCACGAGGAGTGAGCAGGCGCCGTAAGGTTCAAATTGCCAGTTTCTGGCATGTTCTCCTGCATACATTCTCGCCACCAGAGCGTCGGATCGACTCGCGGCTCTGGGAAACTATGTAGGAGAATATTCACCGGAGGGTTCTTATAGCCGAAAATTGGCTATTTGGACCTTACGGCACCTGCTCACTCCTCGCGCTAACATGGATGCACCAATCAGAGACGCTTTTCGTTGTTCTTCACAAAAACCAATGAGAAGGCACTTTGTTTCAGGGTTACCCAGTGCTCCAATCTCCCTCAGTCAAGAGAAGAGCTCTGGGGTCGAGATTGCTACATAGAGTTTCCCAGAGCCTCGGGTCATGCGCAGACATAAGATCCGAGGCTCTGCCCGGGAGACGAGAATGGCTCAAGTTGCTTCATAACTACGATGGTCACTTCCATTTTGAGTTTTCCAAAACAACGGAAAACAGAGGAAAAACTAATGAAAATATCAAAACGACAGGAAAGATTAGCTGTTTTTATACTAGAGACGCATAATCCATCCAGACGAATTGTGCGTCTTTCATGTTATCCATCTAGTGTAAAGAACCATCCATTTTAGTGTGTCTTTGAAGATGCACTAAAATGGATTGTTCGTTGAGACATATTATTCGTCTTGTTCCCGTCTGTATGTTAGACGAATTTAACAGACAGAGAAAAAACAGTTTGCCCAAGTTCGCCTAGACGGATTTTGCGTCTCCAGAATAAAAACGGCCAATATCACGCTTGTTGAATTTGTGCGCTATATATGTCTAGTTCGTGGTATTCACGCTTGTTTCTCTCCAACCTCCTCTCATTAATTTTAGGCCCTCCAGCCACACTGTTCGCCGAAACAGGCAAAGCAGTTCAGCAGTTTTCAACAAATGTACCCTTTATTTGCTTAGTTACTGTAGTTGTTGCGGGTTTCTCATCTGAAGTTTCGTGACATTCAATTTGCTATTCTGAAGTTGCTCAAGCAAAAGGTGTCGCAATCTCCGTTTGAATGGACGAATATCACGTTTGGCCTGTGTCACAATTACCTCAAAAGACAGCGTCAAATTACTTACTGAAATCTGTTGACAGCAACAATAGCATGGACTCCAAAGAATCGAGCATTTTCTATCTGTTTGGCCAGGTTCACCATACCAGTTCTGATGAGATCAAGGTTCTAGACAATGAAAAAAAAAAAAACAAGAGAATCGATAACAAATAACGCAATTCTATTTAAGTTATTTACGCTATTTAAGCACAGTTCTATTTAGTAATAAATGACTAAAGTGTTTAAAGCTGAGCCCTACACTACCAAGTCAGCCCGCCAGCCTGCTAGTAGGTCGGGGTCAACCAGTCATTAGCGACCTTCAGATTGAGGTACGAGAACGAGTACCAGTTTTCTGTACTGGGCACGCGCATTGCGTTTACAGAACAAAATCTTCGAAATGCGTGCTAATTTATTTCAAATTGCACTCAAAATCATGTGATAACCTATATTATTATACATTGGTGTCACCAGCTCGATTTTGATTGGCTAAAAGCACGCAGCTAATTCTTGCTTGCTCTGTTTCTCCTACGTCATACCTACAAACAATAGATTTTATATATGTAGAATTGACGTCATACCTACAGACAACAGTTTTATGCATGCAGAAGTGACGTCACCTGACACACTAACCAGCAGTTTGATCAGTTTTGTCATGGCGGAGCTCAGCTCAGGAATATGCATAATAAAACAATTATTGAATTCGGTTTTCGCATGTTAGCGATAATTATCAAGGCCTCAGTTTGTGTTATCCGCCTCAGCCTTCGACTTCAGCAGATAACACAAACTTTGGCCTTGATAATTATCGCTAACATGCTCAACCTCATCAAATAATTGTTAATTAAACGACAGGCCTGGCCTACAAAAACACACACAAAACAAACAAACCTCGGTGGTATATTCAGACGCAAGAGGTTTCCCAGCAACAACCTTTAAAGACAAGAAATCGAGATGTCACTTTACCAAACTGAACTCCACGTGTGGAGCTTCTTCGAGCTCTGGCGAAGCTACAGGCTGAGCAAGATAACAGACCATTATTTAATTATTTTGAGAGAAATAAACAACTTGACAAAGTTGGCTGCTTCGAGTAACGGGTGGGAAAATGAAGGGATAGAAAATAAACCAACAAACAAGATTTATGCTAAGTATAATGCCTTTATTGTATCAATTTAAGAAGGCACCGACTTGAAATTATGTTCTCTGTTTTTCTTCGGATTTTGACACTGCTTACCAAACATTTGATTACCGATTGCAAACATTTGATAATCGTCATCATCAAAATTGTTATTGCCGTTGTAGTAGTTATTCTTCTTTCACCAGTCGGGCATTTTATATCAGCACACCTTAAAAAAGTAACTAAAGAAAAATCAAGTGCTTCATTGCTGTAGCTCGTGGAAATAATAAGACAAAAGCGTAAATAAGTTAAAAAGAATACTGTTTTGCTTCTATTATACATTTACTCTTTTACCTTTGGTCCACCACCATGCATCTTTAACGCCCTCACAGTCCCAACGATGATAGCACACTGGGGTGTTAAACCTGTATTTAATCACAACAAATGATATTTACCAACAATGAGTACACCCTAACTTGCAGTGATGGACTAAGGTCGGAAACAATCCTTGTCCATTACTGCACTAATACTGGGAAACTACCTTCTTCCACATTTCGTTCTACTTCACGCCAGTAATTCTTGTTAACTCACCACTATATCGGCATTTGATATTAAAGAACTTCTCCATTCCTATGTCAGCTCCAAAGCCGGATTCAGTGACTGAAAAAAAAACAACAACAACAACAATAGCAAGAATTATGAACGACAATATAAATTGGTTGCGCTGGGATCTCGAGGGTCGGGACTAACATCTTTTGGGAATGTCTTGTACCCCTCTAAAAGCCTCTCCCAAAAATAAAATGGTACACAACAGTCACAATATGCCTTGTCTTCAATTGCTCTGAAAATCGCCACACTTCTTTTGTAAATGGTAGAAGGCGAAGCCCGTACATCAGCACTGTCATCTCGATGTGCAGGCGGCTGTGGTACAAACATGAACATGAACAAACACATGTACAAAGCTACAATGTCACACTCGCACCAGTCGACCCAAAGTATTGGAAGTGCTCAATCGCATCAAAACTCAAGAGCCATTTTACAGTTGTTCATTCAGTGATCTGGCCCATGAAGAAACTGCAAGGCTGGCGCTACTTGCGCTGATAAATAATTTATCTCAATGCCTTTTTGAGACAAACCTCGCGTTGTACTCATTTCTTTAAATTTGTCCACGAAAAGCAAAGAATTGTATATACCGAGTAACCAGCAACCTGCCGTCGGACTTAGCCAGGTAACTCGGCACCGATAATAAATTGTTCTACTGCTGAAAGCCAACACAGAGGTGCAAAGAAGAAAAACACCCTCGAACTCAAGTGTAACGTTTACTGTAACGTCTACCGTAATATTACAAAAATAAACTCCTCGTCCGTTACCCAGCATGCAAATGTAAACTTACAAACAAAACCGTTGGGTCCAACGAGCTTCAAGGCGATCTTATCGGCCAGAATGGAAGAATTGCCGTGCGCAATATTGGCAAAAGGTCCAGCGTGAACAAACACAGGGTTTCCCTAGAAAGACAAAAAACACCCCAGTTTTTTAAAGAGGTAATAATATGTCATTTATGGGTTTCCTTTCATTGTTCAAACATGCCTTTGTAATCGTGTGTTTCGATTATCACAGGGTGATAACACTTCCTTGCTAGCAGGTCTCTTCGTTGCGTTCGCTGGGTTGACGAATACGGGAGAAGAGACCTCTGCCATTGGTCGAAATTCACTGCGTTGAGCATGCACGGCGGTTACTTAGCGACCGAATCCTTACGTCATACTTCATGCTGCGAGGGCTCACTTCGCAACAGCGGAATTACTGTAAAGGAATGCGTGAGACACAGTGGGCTCAAGTCAAAGTCAGCAAACATATCATGGGGCATGCGGTTTGAAGAGTGCCGTCCAAGGTTGTGGACGGCGGTTGGATCAAAGTGAGTTTCCACCAATGGCAGAGGTACTCGTACAACCCAGCGAACGCAAAAGAAAAGTGACCTCTGCTAGCAGGGAATGATAACACAAGATCGCAGAGCCCCATTTAAAGCTCTTAGGAGGCAGTGTGGCCGAGTGGTTACAACGCTTGCCTTGAGATCCGGGGATCTCGGGTTCAAGAAACGTTCTGACCACTGGTTGAATTTGTTCCTGGTAGTCACTGGTTCAACGTCTCAGCAGCACTTGAAAATAGCCAACTAGTCTACCTACGGCAAATTGGGATTCTTGACAGATGTTGCTGAAGTGTTCTGTTCTGTTGTTTCAATGGCCCTGAATAGACCCTATGGGGAGTGGTCAATTAAGAGTGTTATTGTATTTGAAAGCTTTGCTCCGAAAAGAGAGAGTAATTTTTTCATCAAATCATCTGGTGCTCCAATCTGAGATTTTCAAAATTGTTTTATTTTACTCCTGTCCGACTTGTAGAGCGAGTGAAAGAGCCTGTTAAAGGTAAAGGTAAAGTAACTTTATTTAACGTCGGTAGTTCCTTCAGCTGCGAGGCTGGTATCAATGGAAGCCGACGGTGCGCCCTTTACCCCCCTCCCTCTGTCAGTGCTCCGTTTTAAGGGGATTTAAAGCTATAGCTACATGGATCAGAGGAAAGTCGAAACAGACGTTTAAGTCACAGAGGATCGAACCAGGGACCTCTCGCTCCGAAAGCCGCACACAAGCAAACTGAGCCACGACTGCTCCTTTACCTTTGTTAACTTTGTGACAACGCCGATTAAAGTAAAATAAAAAAGATGTTAATTATAATCATCAAAATAATAATTTGCTTCCACAACACTTTCCACTTCTTAAGTCTTGTTCTGCTTACATCGTTTTCGTCATAAGGCCATTTTACAGTTGTTTGCTCAGTGACCTAGCCTAAGAATGGCTGCGAGGCTGCCTGTGACCTTGTATTGATAGAGACCTCACTGCCTTTATAATGTAAAGTGTTTTGCTGTAATAGCCCTTACGCGTCATGACGTATGACTAGCTGATTTCATCACCAAGCCTCGAATTCGAAAATAAAACCTGTAAATTTAGCATGAGCTGAATCCTAAAAGAACAAACTTGTAGAGAACCCACGTGTGAACATTGTTGCACGTCCAGATAATGTGAATAATTTTGTGCAAACGAGGCACGGTGGTGAATTTTTTCTCATGTTACGCCAGCACGCATAAGGCATATTCTAACCAGTCTACATTAGCATTAGAAAAGCACAAAGGTTTGTATCAAAACAGGATCACGGAAGCCTTAGATACAACTGTAAAACGGTCTATTCTCTCAATCTACCATTTCACTCTTAGAATTTCATTCTTTAAACGCAGGAAAAGTACATAAAACTGGCAGACATTTGACAGAAGACCGAGAAAGAAGGCAGAGTAGTTAAGGCTGTTCGCGATAAGAGCTCAGGGGAAGACAAATGTACTCTGGGTGCCGGGCAGTGGTTATTTCGAGGGTAGCATGCACGGCTTAGAACAAAGCAAAAAAGCACATTCGAAAATACCCGCTCTCCTAGGTTACCATTCATTAGATGAGTTGGAGCAGGGAGCAAACGCTCTTTGAATCGCTGATTTATGTAGAGCGGCTTATGAAAAAAAAGAAACATATTCCCAAGTTATTTGCATATTTTAAAACGATTTCAATTTTTACCTCTAGTGTTTGCATCAGGTTCGGCTTAATTGTATCCTTCATTAGAACAGTCAACGCACCAGCCACTCCCTGTGAAAACATCACCGATTACTGATCAAATCAAAAGGAATTAAACAAAAGATACAACTTCAAATTCAAGTCTTCAATCAATGTTGACACCAACTTAGGCTGCGTCCACACTTAGACAAAACGAGATGCTTCTGTGAAGCATACACTGGGTTGCCTGTGGTACGTGCTACAGAAAATCAGAAGGCACTGAATTGTGTGGTATTGAAATACAGCATTCCAGTCTCTGAAGAATAACAAATAAAAGAGAAGCGAGAAACATTGGCTTCTGGGCTGACATGTTGATAATTTTCAAGTTCCCTCACGACTTCTTTTTACCACAAGTGTGCCCTCTGAGCATCTGAAGGCTTTCTAATACTAAAGTTCACTGAAGTTAAGCCCTGCCGGGCGGGGTTAGTGTTTGGATGGGAGACCGAAACAATGTACCCCTCTTAAAACAGAAGCATCGGACCGAAAATACTATTAACTCTAACAAATGCGAACTCAGCAAGGTACAGATCTTGTTAGCTTGCTTTATGCAAAACAAATATTGATGAAAAAGCAAATAACTATTGATACACAGTTTTCAGAAAGAGCAGAAGGAAGTTTCCCGGACGGTCGATCGAGAATAAAATATTTACATCAAAACAACATTAATTTTGAACCGTGAATATAGAATATAAAAAGTTACGATCAGCGACAAACATTTTGGGAGATTTTTGCTACGTTCAAGTAAATTGCAAAATCGAAAAGTGACATGGCCGGAATTCAGCGGGCGCCGTGATTACGTTACCGCTGCATGTTTACTCGTCAAACAGTGAAGCATCTGTGTCAAATGATGGCAAGATACCGGGTTTTTAAAAAGTTTCTTTTTCTGTCAAGTGTTATAAAGTTTGACAATGAAATGAGCGAAGTCAAAACAAAGATCACAATCGCCCAACTCTTGTTTATGCAAAGTCAAAATTTACTCTCCAAGACGCGTACGACGTTATTATCACCAGGTAATTCCATCATTTTGGAAATAGCAGCTACTTTATTATTCATCTGCGTCACAAGTTTTCACTGATTTTGGGGCTCATTTTGTTGAAACTCGAGCACGCTTTCAACAGGCCTGTGAACCCTTCCCGCTTACAGAGCAAAACTAAAAAACTTCTCGCATATCACATTTCAACCTTAAGCTCGAAAATTCAATACACATGATATTATAATTCACAAAGGCAGAAAATACCACAGAATCCTTTTCCAGCGAAAGTTTTATTGAGACAAACAACATATTTGCTCTTAGAGGCGAAAACCTCTTCCTATTTCATTGCGTGCGTGAAGACAACAAACTCAATTGTGTCAAATTACCTTGTACTTCAGGTAAATACTGCTCACTTTGATTTCGTCTCGACGGGCGATAGATTGTTGTCGAAGTCCAGTACTCGTCGCTTTTGAGATTCATGCCTAGTTTATCCAACTGACTTTCCATTATTGAGCTCCATAAGGGTATATTTGTTTAAGGATCCACTAAAACGCCATTCGCGTTGCATGACTTTCGACGCCATTGCAGGCTAAGTTAATGATTCTACTGTGTCCACCAGAGAAATCTACGCAGTTCCACTACCCTCTCGATCCTACGAAAATACGCGCAGAAGGCTCTATCCACAAAGACACCACTTACCAGGGGAGTGACAGGCAAGACTTTTACCGACACGGAAAAAAAAAAAAAAAAAAGAAAAAAAGAAAAAAAAGAAAAAAAGAAAACAAACCAACTAAACGAAGACCTCGACTGGGTTTGCCTTATAAGGCAACCCAGTAACAAGTTTAATGTAAACACTTTTAGAAGAAACAAGTTTTCTGCAAACCTGGTTGCAACGAAGTTTTTCATAGCAGAGGTCATTACAACATTTGATCTGGCGATTCGTGTGGTCTTACATTGCATGTAACACGAGAATTTTATTCCCTAAGGCTCATTTGCAGAAATCTATACGCTTTACTTTCACATGTGAAAAAAGCCAATACAGCCAATCAGAATGGCGCACAGCTGTTTCACGTGTAGAAGTATAACCAATCAACGATAGCGTAAAGGCCATTTTGAGCCAATCAGAAGGTGCGTCGTGTATATTCAAATAGCTTTTAAGATTTGGACTCTTTTTAGCGGGCTTGTTCGTTTTTACCTGGTTTGTTCGTGTTTTCACATAAATCGTGAATACAACCCCGTTCACCGCACTTTCTATCACGTTTATTATATTCATGACTCACCGCTTCGCAAGTGGCCACTTTCTGGAAGTATTTTTTCTTGCGACCCATGGATGTGAGCTGACTTTGGATGTTTTCTTCTGCCCAAAGCCCGAGGAGTGTTTTGTCACAGCCACCGAAAAAACACCACTGTCCTCTATCTTGAAGTTGCTTACCGAAATCACGATCAAAACTACCTCGCGAGATGGTTTCCATGTAGATTACTGTAGAGCTGTTTCGATCCAGCTTCGCAGGCTCTTTCATCTGGTATGAACATTTTTTTTATTTCTCAAACATGGTCCAAACGTGCTCAATTCAAATGTGATTCGGTCTTGTGTGAACACGGTCTAATGAAACTTTTGGACATTCAACATTGAGAGGGGGGGGGGGGGGGAGGGTGAGGAAAAAGAAAGATTAGGCCATTTTCACATGCAACATTGTCTTAGATAACTGCACGAAATTTGCGTGCGTGTTTTAATTACTTTGTCGAGGTCTGTAGCTTAAGTGTGAAACCTTATAGTTTTCAACAAAAGTCACAAGTAATTTACAAACAAACCAAATCATCCGCTGTTATGGGATCTCCTTGCTTATCACTAGCTACAACAATGTTGCCAAGCCTATAAAACAAAAAGAACAACAACAACATCTACGAGGTAGAAGAGATTACTTCTTTCGATGTTGACTCGGGGAAACTCGGAAAAAACCCGAGTGCTCGCCGAAGGCGAACCCGCGACGTTCTGATTATTGGTTTGGATATTCTACGTTGGGTTTATAGGAGACCCGGAGGAGCTTGACTATTAAACTAGGTTCAGGTGACAATTAACCCGCTCTATTATAAGCCTAGCTCCGTGAGCGGGCAAGATGAACCAAATCCCGCGCTGTGATTGGCTACCCGAGCGGGCAAGATGGAGCAATACTGCCTCTCGGGATTTCTTGCTTGGTTCCGCAAGATCAAAGATCTTGATTTTTTGGTGTTACATCCCATATAATAAATCCTTTATTCACCAAGCTTGTTCGGTCAAGATGCTGGATATTGGCCTCGTTCTTCTTTTGCGTGCTTATGGACCCAACACGCAAAAAATAGAACTTGGAAACATCATTTCAGAGGAGAAAGCATGGTGCAGCAATGGACCTCTTTAGCTTGTATGTTTTGTTTTCCCATTTCGGACCACGTGATGTTCCCAGGGGAATTTTCTTTTTGTTCTTACATAAGTTATGCATACATATGCACGTGCAGAAGACGACATTTGAAAGAAAGTGTTCCCTGGAGTAACATCACGTGGTCTGAAATGGGAAAACAAAACGTACAAGCTAAAGAGGTCCATTGCTTCCTGTCCGAATCGAAAAAAAAAAAAAACAAGTTCAATAGAAAAAAACATGTGGGGATTAAAATTCTCTCTGTTAGTTTTGAGAACTAAGTCACTGGTTTGCAAGTACTTTTAATGAAGAAAACAATCGATGTATGTTCATACAAACCTCTTTCGCATGTCTTGCAGGTCAGTGGTCAGAGCCAGTATGGCCATTATCTCACTTGCCACAGTGATGTCGAACTGAGTCTAAAGGAGACAAAGGGTGACGCAAAATCATGGCTGACATATCACCATGCTTGTACTTTCCACAGCGTTTTCTTTGCAGTGTTTCTAATTTATACTTGAAAGCTTCGCAAAAAGCCGCTCTTATTTTAGCGCTCGTGAAGGATCTTCAAAAATCGCGCATGAATCGAACATGGATGACGAAAAAGCAAAGTAAATTCCAAGAATAGAGAACTGCACCAATGATCACAATCGTGCACAATTTATTGCGTTCGACGTTAGGAGAACGCATCCTATTGGCGTCGCTTCTTCGTGGATGCTGTGCGACTTCCAGAGTTTGAACGCCATCTTGGACTTGCTGACCACTCGCCTCGATTTCATGGGGAACTCTATGTAGGGGAACATGCGCCGTAGAGTTCTTATAGCCAAAAATTGGCTATTTGCACCTTACGACTCCTGCTCACTCCTCGTGCTAACATGAATACGACAATTAGAGAAGCTTTTCATTGTTCTTCACGAAAACCAACGAGGAGACACTGTTTCACGGTTCCCCAGAGCTCTTCTCTCCCCAAGAGAAGAGCTCTGGGGTCGAGATTGATCCACTTTACTAATCCGTGATTAATACCGCCTGCGTATAAGGGAATCTTTGTTGACAAGTCATTGTTTACATTTTGTTTAATTAACATACGAGTTTGCTCACAGAAGGGATCTTGCTATTTACAAATTGCCTACAAAAGGTAAAAGAACTTGTTAAACTTAGTTAAATCTCCAATTTTAAGCCTTTTAGATTTGATAACGAGTCAGTTATTTGCCAACAAAAACTGATAAATTCTTGGGTGGAAAAGGCGCTGAAAGTGGAAATGGATCGGGCATACGCTACGGAAGCCTGAGAGCAACATCACCCGTTCCGCCCTCGAGTGGAATCCTCAAGGGTTCAGAAGAAGAGGCCGCCCAAGGCAATCCTGGAGGCGGAGTGTACAAGATGAGCTCGCCAAGAAGAACATCACTTGGTTAGAGGCAAAGAGAACTGGCAAAAATAGAGTCAGGTGGAGGTCCATAGTTGACACCCTATGCTCCCCATTAGGAGCGAAGATAGCCTAACTCAATAATCCAAAGGCGCTGATAATCCCATACATTCCTTGTAAAAATCTCGAATTTTCAAAGCATCGTTTTGCTAAGAGATTATGTGGTATATCGCATTCAAATTTTCAGAGATAGCTCATTGTGCAATGTACTTTCAATGTCCAGTACTTAATTTCGGGTGACTGATTACAAAGCGATAACCTTGTGCTAATGAAGCAAAAAAAAACTGATATAAACAAAGATACCCCTATTGTCTGCCATGTTGCCTGACCAATCGAATCTCACCTGTCGGGTCATGTTCTTTTCAGTGGCTGACTGACCAATAGTGATCTTTCTTAGGAATCTGTCATTTGTGTCAATCACTGCAATAACAACAATCAGGCCATGTGACGTGGGTAAAAGGGACTGTACGCAACATATATTTAAGTACGAGTCTTTTAGAGGTGGTAACCAGCTCCCCCTCCCTCAGAGTAACAACCGCTCCTGGATAAGAACGTAAGCTATGAACGGCGCTCTCCAATGGCAATTTTTCCCCAAAACTTCGGAGATAGTTCAAAATACATTAGAAGATCGCTTACCAAGTGTAGTAAAAGCTTCCTCAACTCCTAAATGGTAAATAACTACTTAAGTATGGTTATCGCAAAAAGTGAATCACCTCGTTGGAAGGTTATTGTGTCTGGATCAATATCCAGTCTGGCAAACTTGCTGATTTCTTCAGCTGTCAATTCATTTGGGTCCGTTTTGTCAATACCAAGTTTCTGAGAATAGAAAGAAAGAAAACGGTAACTTAATGTGGCTTTAACCAAGCAGTAGTCAACTAACCAGCTCCAAGTACAGCCTGTGTTGAATAACTTTCCAGAGGCTAACTTCCTTCACCGACTCGTTTGATACTGAATTTTTATTGGACAGGTCTACCACCCCCTCCCCCTTCATATTTATCATTCATGGCCCGGCAGGTAATTCCACACTACAATCCCTAACTGAGGATAACATGCCCTTGGATGCAGGATTTCCAGTGACTACCATAATGTTGTAATAAGTGCATTCGGGCACGGAGACCTATTTTTTGTGTTACCTGCAAAATTCCTACCACTGTCACAATCACCTTCGCAGTTTTTTATCCTGTTAAGCGGGTGAGGTTGATGTATTTTGCACCCCGTTGAGAGTTAGGAAAGATCAAAAAAGTAAAATACACAAGTACCTTCAACCTGGTAAGCATGATATTGGAAAACTCTCTTTTCCCCTTTTTCTCAGGGACAAGCCTGTTGTAAAGAGCCTAACAACGAAACAAGGTAACAGCATTTTAAGTCACAAAGGAGTGTTTTGATTTGGCATTGCTATATTTGGTGATTGGCTTAAAATAGCCACGCCAAATTCTTAGTCAATCAGAGAAACACGCAAAGTCAAGCGTGGATTGCTCGCGCGTAGGGAGGGCTGTTTTAATTTGCTTTATTTAATGATTGGCTGACTTGATGCCTGTGTTGTGAAAACCGCTGAAAGCCGAAATAATGCATTCTGTTAAGTCTTGAAGTGATCATCCCAGGGTATCCACTTATGTCCAGGTTTGACCCTTATTAGATGCACGCCCAATTTTGACATCCAACACGAAGTGTCCCTTTAAGTCTAAGCATTTGCTACCTATTTTCAACAATAAGGTAAGGGTAAAGGTTAGCGTTATTTTTAGCTTTGGGTAAATGCAGCAGTTAATCTTCACTTAAATAGCAGCATTTGGGGGACACTTTGTGACATAAATTGTCTGTATTCTGAGACACAAGTGATGTTGAAGTTGGCTAGAAGAGCAAGGGGACACTTCGTGACGCTTATTGAAATCCGCGTGCATCTAATTAGGGTCAAACCTGGACATATCTAAGGGTATCATGCAAAAGGAAAAACCGTGTTAATGTTAATTAACGTCCCTAAGTATTTGACTTCATTGTCCTGCTAGATTACACACTTATGTAAGATTACAGCTTTACGTTGCTTTGACCTTTGTTTATACCACTCACAAGAACCAAAAAAAAAGCAAAATAAAGAGGTTCTTAACTTACTCTCAGTCTGGATATGTTTTTAGTACGTTCTTAAAATTTTGGTTAATCTCAGCCTTAACGTTCTTATAAAAAAAGAGAGTGCATTACATCCGATAATAATGGAAGAACGCATACCACATCCGACTGAGTTGATTCATGAAAGATTCTCGTATCAATGGCAGCAGCTGAAAACAAAACGAAAACACAGATAATAAGAGAAAAGGCGTTGGGGATCTTGGCCAGTCACAAGGCGTAATACACCTCTGTAATAGCGGTATTCTTGTTTACAAACATTGACGTCACATTTCTTTAGATATTCAAATATGCCAACCACTGAACAAAAGAAGTCATTGTTTCAACAGCCAATTAGGTTCTGGTTGGCATATTAATAACAAGAGGCTACGGGTAGCCTTCACTTTGTTCGAAGGATTTTTAGCCGACTCCCTTTAAGTCCACAGTATTTCAGTGGGGTTATTTACGTTACAATATCTTGGTAAATATCCAGTCTCAATTCCGCAGTCCGAAGTCCACAGTCCACATTCCTTGACCCAATGACAGGGTTAAGTGCGATCTTGGATACTTGTTTACATTTAAAACTGTTGTTAACGGCATTGATTCCAATCAAAACCAGAAAATGAATGCTTTGCAAGTCTCTACCATGATATTTAAAAATATTTAACACCTTTTCTCAACAATACTGGGAGAATTATAAAATTACGATATCTGTTACAGAGTCATACGAAAACCGGATATTGCATTGCGTGTAACGAAAAAACAAAAGCTCGTTTCCGGTCATGCACACAATTCTCTAATACATATTTCCCCGAAAATCTGTCGCGTAGCCTTCCGTGGTTTAGTGGCCATCGCGATTGATTGCCTCTGAAGGAAGAGATACCGAGTTCGAATCCCACTTGAATTGCCTTCTACCAGACAGAAATCTTACGCATGCGCAACCAGAGCGCGATCCGAAAAATAAAAATAAAAAAGTCCAAAAACGGAATCGAAAACCATACCTTGTTCTTCGAACAAAAGTAGCAATGGGTGACGTCACGAGAAACATCGCTATACCACCGTAACACACCAATTAGGTTCCAGGTCAACACAAAATAGTCTTTTGCTTCAGCACGTGCATGGCACAAACAAAAAACTAGATCCTACTCAGTCATGATACATAATGCAATGTGTCTTTTTCTTACTGACATTTTGCTCAAGAGTTGAAACTCACCCAAAAGATTGTTCGCTGCTGTGATAGCATGAATGTCACCAGTCAGATGGAGATTAAACTAAAATAAAACAGACGAACACTACAATTTCAGCTTTATTAAACGGCAGTGATGTCATTTACGTGGAAGCACTAATCCAGGGATGTAATCTAGGAGCGCGGGTATCGTTCGGAAGTCGCCACCGAGCTGCCAGATAGGTTTAAGGTGGGGGTGGGGTTTTTACTAAAATGGATCCGCCATAGTCACATGGGGCACTTTATGACAAATACTTAACATTGTATGAAGATCGATGCTACGCGTATAATATAAAACGTCAACCTTCTCGAACATAATTTATACCTAACCATTGTCGAACAAGTGCTTAAATAGTGCATGTAGACTGGTACTCAACACCAGAAAGACAAGAGCGCATGGCCATGGAACCGGTTTTCGTTTCCATGTTTGCCATAATGTTGTTCGCTATGTATTTGTCATTTAATATCACACCGACACCACCCATCTGTGGCGGATCCATTTTAGTCACAACCGTGGGGGAGGGGGTTGGGGTGAGGCTCCTAACCCTCTTCCCCATTCCTCTCACTTACTGCCCTGTTGCCCTAAAAGCAATTTTTTTCTATCCCTAACCATTCTGTGCTCAAAAACATTCGAAATAGCAACCAAGCATTTAAGAGGACCGACGGTGTACTGAGGTTTTTCTGTAATACAATTCCACTGCGTACAAACTACCGAAAAATTAACCATTTACATGAGAAGAAGCCCACAGGAAGTTTCCAACTTTAACATACTCTTCATGTTTTAAAACAGTATGTTTCAAGATTTGAGCCGAATTGTTTCCCGTTCATTTCTTATCTTGGTATCTGGACAACGAAATTGTCATTAAGTTGGATGCCTGACAACCAGTGCACACAGTAATCTGGATCTCAGGGTTGTCAATAAGATTTGAAGTAGGTGGAGAAATTGTGAAAGTAGACGACACTGGGAGCCGTAGGCCCCCGCATAGGCAAGGGTCTGGGGGCCGCCCAGGCCCCCAGCGGTGCACAGGGGAAGAGCCCCGTTGGGGGTCCAGGGGGCCAAGCCCCCGGAAGCAAAATGAGTTTGACTTATTGACATTGACAAAAATTGCCTTTCCTCAGAGAGGTTTTAACAAGTCTCACTTCCTGAAAAGAACATTAAGGTATTAACAACTAATCAGCTGTTCTATATATTTCTTCCATGTGGAAAACGAAGACAGTCCAGCGGTAATCCAGGCAGATTTGTCACCAGTCTTTCTCTTCTGTCCATTCAACATGGTGAACAGCAGAACCGATCGCGTTGTTTTTCCGTACGCGTGTTGAGTAAATTATAATAGAACTCGTTTAAAATCACCCAACAAGGAAAAAGGGGACAAAATATCACCAAAAACCACTTTTATTGATGACTGCCTTCAGGATATATGTTTGACGTAATACTGCGGTAATTTTGAAGAAGAGGTTCCTCAACTAACTGTTGGCCAACCGGTGGTAAGCAGTTGACCTACCTTCTGAATGGCCCACTGCTTGTAAACCAACAGTTGGCCGGCAGCTTTTGGAGAGAACTTTTTTTCAAATGTTCAACAGGGGTTGGTCTGAGGCTGGAACAAAGTCATACTCAGTGACTTGCATTCGCTCTTTCTTGATACGATTTAAGCAATAATCTATTTATTACGCTTAAGGTAAAAAGCCATTATCCTCAGATTTGTCCTGATGAAGACACGAGTGACGAAATGTTGGGGTCTTGAATCACAACTAAATGTAAGTTACATTCGTTATTCTTCAAACCAGATTAGCATCAAATCATGTCTGAATATCAATCTGGTTGCTGTGTGAATGTTTGGTCATACCTCCTCCATAGGAATGACTTGAGAGTATCCACCGCCAGCTGCACCTCCTTCAACAATAAAGGAAGTTTATAAGTTTAAAAGGAAGTAAACTCGGGTTTGAAGATTAGTATATGTAATCGCGTGGGACCGAGAATGATTAAGGATTCATTTCACGCGTATTTTTAAAGCTTTCGCAAAATTGCCCGAGTCGTGAAGCGACGAGGGAAATTTGAACAACTTTGAAAATACAAGTGAAATTAATCCTTAATTGCACGAGAACACATTGCAATTAATAAAAATTAATGTTCAGAGCGGTTTAATGTTTAGAGCGAAAGTAATTAGCGAATTGCTTTGGTTTTTGCATTACTTCACTCATTGATTGGTTCAAAGTTCTCGCGCCATTTTTCAAACCAATCAGAAGTGAAACCAAAACCAATCGTGGCTTACGCGTGCACATTTTCCCGCGATTTGTGTCGGCTACGTGTAATTACTTCGAGTTTTGATTGGTTTACTGGGTTGTCTCCCTCCTTTTTGATTGGCCAAAGTAATTACTTGGGTATTGGTTTTACGACACTCGATCACATAAAGGGCAAAATAATTTAGAGAAGCCCGCTCAGTGCCGCGACAAGTGACAATCAACACGCCCCCATTCGGTTAAAGTTCAACTCAATTAATCGTTGCTGTCAACGGAAATAGCGCTTAAAATGTATTTTATATGTGGAACAAATTTGTTTAAGCTGGAAGAAGATTCTCTTGTAAATTCGCTTGCTCTGGATATGTAACTGTTAACCAATCAGGATCAAGTAATCATGCCCTCTTGATTACCAAAAGTGGCCTCGTAATAAAGGAAAAACGTCCTCCGTCTCAACCAATCAGCATTCAGTAATTTTGCCCCGTATTTGATAAAACTAAATAGAGACGCTTGCCAACTTTCATTTTGAACCGACTTGACTTATAATGGTCATTCCAAATGTTAAGGAACGACCAAGGAGTATGGTAAATGGTTTATTGAATTTTAGACTGGAGAGAGGATCAGAACCTTGGTGTCTAAAAGATTCATTGAAATTTGCAAAAAAATATTTGGAATGCTGTTCTGTAGAAAGTGTCATCCAAAGTAAAAAGTTGGTCAAAGCATCTTTAAGGTAAGTTGCATGAATTTGAAAAAAATGGCACCTTTTCTGTCTTTGCCTTTGAAACAACAAAAGACAGTTTTGAGTACACAAACTGCATCATTTCAGTTCTTATTAATAAAAATCATAAAAATATGTGCAACACCTTTACACAACATTAGCACTTGCATAGAATTCTTAGTTTACTTGGTAATAATTTGCCACTTAACAGTCATTATGTTTTCCAAACAGACGACAAAAAAGCAGTATGTTTTAGCGTTTCCGTTTTAAGAGTGTTAGTCACACTCTTAGCCATTTAGCACCAAGAAACTTATCAATGCATGGTATTTCGTCAGTGAACTGATCAATAACTTTGATCTTAATAATTAAGATATCTATTGACATTATCAGTGTTGTTAACAACATTCACCTTTGATGCCAAATGTTGGTCCCTGAGAAGGCTGTCGAATACAGGCAAAACAGTTCCTTTGCAGGTGTGCCGACATTGCTTGTGATACACCTATGGTTGTTGTACTTTTTCCTTCGCCAAATGGAGTTGGGGTCATGCTAGATAGAAAAACCATCAGTAAAATACCATTTTTCTCATGAAAGGAAAGGAAAGGAAAGGAACCGAACTTTATTTAGGTGTCAAGTCTTCTAGCACTGAAGCACTGTAATAGGCCAGTTTCGTATTCTAACGGTTCAACTGGATCTAGCATGAAATGGAGGCTAATGCCGGCAAATTAAGTTGCATTTGAAAAGATTTGCCTGCATTAGCCTCCATTTCATGCTAGATCCAGTCCAACCGTTAGAATACGAAACTGGTCTATTGGGAACACTGTAAACTGAAATCAACAAGTTAATGCAAATCAGATAAAATTTTGGTTGTTTAGAAGAGGGGAAAACCGGAGTAGCCAGAGAAAAACCTCTCGGTGCAGAGTAGAGAACCAACAAACTCAACCCACAATACTTGTCTTTGAAAATCATCAGCTGCCATAAAAATGTTGTTTTTATGCACAGTCCTTACTTCCATGATCCTTGGTCATACATCAATAAAATTGAGAAGTGTACCATGTCTCTAAATTTGATATCGTTTTGTAGCAGCTTCCACTCATTTGAAGTCAAGCTCGTTGCCCTGTTGTTAAGTCTTTTGTTTTTGGCTTTGGCAGCAAGACAGTGACACATTGTAATTCATCTGACAAGGACTCCACCATATAATATTATTATATCCTTACCCAGCAACGACAACGTATCTCCCATTTGGCTGATCCTGAAGTCTTTCCAAGACACTCAGGGAAACCTTAGCCTTCTTGTTTCCATAAAGCTCAATCTATAAGAAAATTTAAGAATCAAAGGCACCCATTTGGTAAATAAATGGAGTGTCAACCTCGTTTCCAAGGCTTTTCTCGGCCCTACTCTGGGTGGTTGCTGGAGTGTTGGAAACCTAGGAATGGACAAGTAAGATGGGAAATTGAAAAGGTACCAATTATGGCTGATCTACCTCTTTTCTTTTCACACAATCCCCACCAAAATGATTGTGACACCAAACCATCTTTGAACCCCCCTCCCCCGTGACAATGTTGATTGCATGAAAAGTTTCAGGATTCCTGGAAAAATGCCATACTCTTTGAAACATTGAATATGGGGAAGGGGTGAAGTGCTATGCAGTGTCAAGTGGGATTGAACCCCCAAAAAGGCCCACCCCTATTATTTTTTTTAACCATGACCCAAAAGGTAAAATCCCTTTTCAGACAGTTGATAAATAAGCCGGTTAAAAAAATATATACCCCCAGTAATTGGTTTGAAGAAATGAAACTGGTTGGAAAAAAAAGTTAGATGCTTTGAAAAGAAAATCAAACCAAGAATCCTCAATGACCGTGCACACTATGGTGATTATCGTTCGTGTGCAAAGAAAACACTTTTAATGAAAGAGTATGTCTAAAGCAACTTTGCCTGTGGCCTTTTATGTGGCTGATACAATTTGTGATGTACACCTTGTACAATAATGACAATGCATTGTCCTGACATGGGATTGGGCTTTCTTTGGAGTTCCTTTATTTTTTCTTTCTTCAGTTCTACAAATGTACACACTCTGTCCTTTGTTGCCATACCAAGCACGTGAAATGAATCTCACCATTTTGGATTTTTTAAGCCTTCTCAGCTCAATTTAACCAGTTACTGTAATCAGGTTTATAAAAGGTATACACCTAATTACAGTTTTCTTTTGGGGTTTATTAGGAATACATCCGGTGATTTAAGACTTCAAACAAACAGAAACCATCAACCATTAACTGCCTAACACAACCTTTTTTTGCCTTTGATGCCGGTCACATTTACCCCGCGAGCAGTTGGTTTCTCCTATGCTTCCCAACTTGAAGAAAGAAACCACTGCAAGCAACCGTTAGTTTCTTTGAGCGAGTCGCCGTCCAGTGCCAAGGACAAATAAATTAAATTTGAACCAGTAAGACGAGTAAGTAAACTTGTTTTGGCACCTGCGCGTGCATTCAGCTACGTAACTTCTGCATTTGGGTGAGCCTGCTGTGTAGTGATTACCTGAGAACACAAAGTGATGTCATATGCATCACATGGGGTGTGACGTACTTCACACAGGCGCGATGGAATATCAAACGGTTGCTTGCAGCGGTTTCTCTCTAAGGAAGCGTGGGAGAAACCAACTGCTCACAGGGTAGTCACGTTTTTCAATGGGCTCAACTTACAAATATTCTGACAATTTTTGCTTTTCAATGACAGGGTACAGTACTTCCTTGTCCACTTAGCTCACCTCATGTTCAAGAATAGTAGCTTCTTTCGCTACTGTAGAAATTTTCTTGGGCATCTGTTCCTTGGAGATATCAATATCACTAGCAATTGAAAATAAATTAATAATAAAAATCAGTAATACTCACAACGATAAAAAAAGCACTCAGTTTTTACATACTAGACACAAGACTGAGGCTTGTGCATGATTTCCCAAAAAAGATAATCTGCTCAGGTAAAGCAAAGAGACGATGCAAATGGTCTCACAGCAGCCATATCTGGCTGGAAAATGCCCACGCCAGCTAGACAAAAACATAATAAGGATAAAGAATTTGGTACTTTCTGTATGTCCAGAAATTCAGGTAATTAGATGCATGCTCAATTTTGATATCACACTCCCTTAAGTCTAAGCATCGTTTTCCCACCTTTTTCTAGCAATGAGGTATGTATAAGCTTTAACATTGTTTTTTGGAGAGGGTAAATGCAGGTGATTATCTTTACTCGAGGAATGGAGTTTGGGGGACACTGCAACATTAATAATATTGTCTGTAAACCCACATGTGAGTCAGGGCTGTCAATAAGGGCCGGTAGCCGGCCAAAACCGCTGGCTAGTAAGCCATCTTCAGCTGGCTACTTTCATCTCATTTTACCAATTATCAAGATGAAAAAACTTAAATTTGTTAAATATTGTTGAAGAAACTTTCAAACATTCTTGTCCTCGTTTTGAGTGGAGGCAATATATTTTACGAAATTAATTAAACTAGTCTAAATCACCAAAAAAATGCTTGGGCTCAATAGTTAATGCGAATGGTGTGAAATGCCTAAATAGTTCCCAGTCTTGCACTTAATCTGACGAAACAACATGGTGTCCAAGAATGTGCCAAGCTCACTTTCATGGCTGCCAAATTTAAATTCTAAGCCTTCTGTACTTTCAAATTTATTGACAGCCCTGCGAGTGATGTTGAAGTTGGGGAAAAGAGCCAGGGAACACTTTTGTGACACTTAAATGGCCATGCATCTAGTAATTACAATGTACCTGCATATCTGGACGGATGGGGATGAAAATTAAAAAAAGAAAAAGAAAACACAAAAATAAGGATGGGGTTTGGATGACCATAAATGGATGGTAATAACAACACGGAAG
This sequence comes from Montipora capricornis, assembly GCF_036669925.1. NCBI lineage: Eukaryota > Metazoa > Cnidaria > Anthozoa > Scleractinia > Acroporidae > Montipora > Montipora capricornis. The sequence continues at coordinate 3,928,149 of NC_090887.1, forward strand.
AGATGACGAAATGTGGACAAAATTGATGGAATAAGGACAAGCATGGTATATGAATGGCAGTCTAAGAAAGCAAGGCAAATAGCCACATTTGGAGTCCCAATATTATTTAACACTCCAAAAAATGAACAGTATTCTTGGTCCAAAAATTTCATTTCTTCGTTCCACTTAACAAATTGTCAGCAATTCCAGAGGGAAAGGTTCTAACTACAAATAGAGATAGAACAAACATTGCATCCCCTCTTTTCCACTTTCAAAGCTTCCTTTTTTGTAACCCAACTAGAGACGGAAAAAAATTCACATTATAAAAGTATGTGAACCAATGTCCTCATCTGACCTACCAAGCAATGGATCAATGAAATCATCCAATTTTTACTGGTTAAGTGGCATTAGCACCCATGATAAACTTTGCAAAAATCTTGGTTTTCACTTGCCATATCAACAACTTTTTTTTTTTGTTTAAACTGAAAGAAAAGAAAAGGTTTCCACAGGAATAGACATCAAGTCTGGGACACCAACATGATGGAATTGATATCATTTCCTGGTCTTATCTACTAATCAGTACCTAGGAACAGGTCTTTTAAGATTGAGTGGCAAATAACGGATGTTCCAAGGACCTCCCTGTGAAATGAACCAATTAGAAATAAGACACAAAGTAACTTGAAGCAATGGATCTAAAATGTTTGTCAAAGAAGATGGGTTGAGGTACTGTGCTCTGGGTTTGTTGGTCACCACCATTCTATGGGGAATAAGGTCGTCTGGTCCAATTGCATGTGCGTCCTCTCTGTCTATACTGGGGTAGTACAATTCAGGGTTTGCATAAGAGCAGCTCTTTATTGGAAATTAATGGTGCACAACAATGTAGCAAAACAAGATTGTGCCACACTGGGAACTTTTTATTGCAGCTTGCATTATCAAGATCCAGAAATTACGTTTATTGGCCGAGGTGTTTGGAGACCATACAAGATACAAGACAGTTTTCCACAGAAAAGAAAAAAATGTAACAAAGTTAAAATTTTACCACAAGTGTTGTTCACGTCCACCAAGTCCGTTCTGACAAGCCTTCTTCCAATCCAACTTATCTTGGCTCAAAGGGATGATTACATATCAGTTGTAGGTTCCGAAACAAGTCATGATGCGCAAGTTAGATATTAATCAAGTACAATGTAGTTACCAACAAAATCAGTCAGAAATCATTTTTATTTCAGTTCAACACACCTTCCAAAGATACAATCATAAAGAGAAACATTACATGACAAAGAGCGGTTATTAACATAATTTTTTTGCAATAATAATAATATTGTTATCTGATGACATGCTTGGCTTAATTATTATAATTAAGGCAAGCACATCATCAGATTTCAACTCTTACAGATCCTTATCACTGTGCCTATACAATGTTGTTCACCATCTGACGAGATTGATCCTTGGGGAGCAAAATTGTGAGAGCGTTAGCCTTTCACCTAATTGTTCCCACTCTTAAGATGCAAGCTGGATCAAGGTTAACGTTATTATTAGTCCAAGACTATGCACAGAAAAGTTGGAATCCGGATTCTCTGGTTTTGCCTAGAATTTTTTTTGCTTTGAGATGATTCATTGATTTGGGTTAGTTTCTACAGTGTCCTTTTCCCAATTTGTACCGCAAGCATTGGGTACCTGAATTAATAAAATAAGAAGTTATTCCAGTTGAAAATGTCCGTTCTTTCCTGCTAAGTAATGTTTCCTGAGAAAGGGAAGGACCTGGACAAAATGCTGCACAACAAGAAGACTTTTTTCTTTGTCTTAAAACCAAAATGAAATGACTTCGACTTATTGAACACAAAAAGAGCATGACATTTTCATCTGTGTGAAATTGGAATACACAGCAGTAAATTACCACAGCACAATCTAAAAACTAGGCTGATATGAACAAAGCCACAAGCAATAGCTTAATTACCCATTGACTCCTATGAGTGAGATTTTTACTATATAGACGATTTTACTGGTCAAGGGTTTAGGGGTCAATTGGTTAATAATCACTACATCCGCTCAAAAAGTACCTTGTAATAAGTTCCCTTTGACCCATCGACTCCTACGAGTGAGACTTCATAGGCTCTACTCTGTCAATCGAACAGCTGACAGACTAATGGAGTGAAAACCACACAAAATGTATCTTTTCTCAGCTGAAGTGATGACTAAACCATATGTTATTGGAAACATAAGTCGTTCAAATGAGTGGATGTTTCTACATAATCGGATTTCATTAACACGGATGACCAACTCATGCACACGGGTGTCCTCACGTAGGGTCACATTAAATTTATTGATGTAAACCTTTATAGAAATATAAGTGAAAGAAACCGACGTTTCGGTGCATCTTGCGCCATTATCAGGGTTATAAAGATAAAATGCGGTTTGTAAAAAGGCTACGTTAAAACGAATTTGCATAAAAGAGTGCCAAGCTAATTACATGAATACTTTAGCACGAAGAGAATCCGACTGTACATTCAATGCTGGTTTAAGATATTGAATACACAGCATTTCATTAACAAGGCAGTCAAATTTGTTCGTGCATTTCTTGATTACATTGAAGCGTGCTAAGAAATTGTTCGGAACAGCAGTGTTATGATCTTTGCAATAATGCCTGTAAATAGATGACGCCTTTTGACGGTGTCCCTCAACGCGCGTGTGAAGGTGGCCCTTTGTGTACCCGACATAACCTGCATCGCACAGGTCACACTTGAATAAATAAACAACGCATTGCTGAGTTACGATGTTAGGCTTGGGCTCACGCATAATGGCGCAAGATGTACCGAAACGTCGGTTTCTTTCACTTATATTTCTTGTTTCATGTATTTCTAAATCGTTTCTTATAAAACCTTTATAGAGGAGAGAAAAAGGGAAAAGGAGATGAGCGTAGCAAAGCTTGCTTGTCAAGAGATCAAAACAGACAACTATGTTTGGGTGAAGTGACTCCAACACACTTAGTTGACATATACATCGTTGACCCTCCATTAAGATTCCTTTGAGTATTGTACTAGAGGTACATGTAATCAGAGACCAACATTAAGTTAAACATGGCATTCTGTTTGGCACAAAAAGGGCACCAGGCTAAACAGGAAACTTGCATTTTCAGCAGAAAATCACACCTTCGCAATGGTTTAGATGCAAAAATATATTGTACGATTCTGTAGAAAACTGTCTTGCACCTCACATGGTCACAGATCCTTCCCTGACTCAAATAATTACACTTTTGCCTTACGCATTTTGCTGGTTACTTTGTCCATAATTTCAAACAATGTATTTTATTCAAAAGAGCACCATGGCACTTACCAATTGAAAATAGAACCCTTGTCATTGCAGCTATTTCACCACAGAGACACTCATTTCAACCTTCATGTTGGCCATAATTTTTGTATAGAACATTACATTGCAAATAAAGTTTTAGGGATGACGTCAAGGTAAAAGAGACCTAATACATGCATTCCTATTAAACTACAATTACTGTTAAAAACTTAATTTTTCCAAAACACAAACTTCTTCCATTTTTGCACTAGTGACAAAATAATAATGACCATGAAAAGTGAAATGTAATAACACTGACTTTCAATTAGACTATTAGTCCCGTTTTTGTTTTAAGTAAGCAATGGACGGTTGAAGGGAAACCTTAATTCACTCCTACTGATAGAAGAATAACTTAAAACTGGAAGAACAAATTAAATTAGGTAATGTTGGTGATCAAATGTGCTTAAGATTCTTTTGAAAGGGTGTATCAGATCAGAAAGGAATTACCAGACATGCGTATTATTGTAGAATCACTTTTTTTCACTTTCAAATTTCCATGAACCACTATCTTGAATATTTGAGATACATGTAACAGTAACTGTTGCTCTATTGTTCTGACAATAATTATTTTATCATATTATTATTATTATTATTATTATCATTATTATTATTATTATTATTATTATTATTATTATTCAAGATGGTAGTGCTCACAAAAACAATGTGAAAATAAAAAATTAATAATTCTGAAATTTATAAAAAATAAAATACTTCTGATGTAAACACTCTTCGAAAAAAAGTATGACAAATTTGATTGTCAGAATTAATTTCTGTTACTTTTTTGTGGGAGGGTAAGTTCCCTTTTCAGTGGCACTTGGGAACTTATCATTTGTCACATCTTAGACCAATGCACCCGAGGGCTGCCATCCTTAACTGGCTTCTACAAGATTTAATAATGATACATTGTTCAATGCACCACAATTTGGAAAAGACCCACTATCTACATGTACAATATTATGGCCTGCTTCATCCGTTGGTAATGACAGCCACAACACCGCAACATTATTGAATTTCAACATCTGTTCAGTCTGAGTTTACACTGTCTCATTTGAAACATTTCATTTACGCAATACTAAACGTTTGAAGTAAGGGAACAATGGTGCTAAGGTTAGACCCATTTTCAAAGTTGGAGAGACCTTTTGCATGTGCAGAGACCTCTTGGCACTGTCCACTGTATTCATCATCAACATGGCGACCGTCATTGGGCCAACACCTGCCAAATAAAAGAAACAAGCAAAATTCATGTGGGTGTGAAACTCGAAGACTCACATTGTAATGCTATAAACAAAACTGTTTTAACCCATTGACTCCTGGCCGTGTGACTTCATTGATAAATTTTACTCTTTCTAACACCAGACGATCTTTCTTAATGTTTTCTTTTTTTTTTTGGTGCGGTTCAGGAGTTGGCCCCAATTTCAAAAAAGGAGTGCGTGCACTTCTACAAAAAAAACTCCACAATAAGATTTGTGGTACCATTTGCTGTAAGGGAAGTCACAAGGTTAACTCCCCCGAGTCGGTGAAAATCATGTAATTATCATAATTACTGCCCTAGTCGGTTAGGACTGACCAGTGCTTTTAAAGCATTACCGGGTTTCAGAGCAAGGATAAATGCGGCCCTTTTCCCTTTTAGTGCAAGTATAGTGGTTTGTGATTTACTGCTAGAAACTCACTGCCTGATGTCAAAACAAGTAAGATCTCACACAAGAAGTACAGTTATAATAATACAGAAGAGCTGAAAATTGTCACATTGTCTACCAACCTCCAGGAACAGGGGTTATCCAGCTTGCTCTTGTCTTTGCCTCTGAAAAGTGTACATCTCCAAGAAGCCGACGCCCACTCTTCTTTGTCTCATCTTGCAAAATAAATTCAAAACACTTTCACTTATAAACTGGTAGCAAAGAGAAATGCAGAATAATGAGGATTGCAAAGTAAGGATGAACTTCAGTGTAATGTTGTGACCTCATAATTGGGAAAATGTACACTGTAAACCAACAGTAATCTCTTTAAAGGCAGTAAGCATTGGTTTCTCATTCAATAGTTATTTATCAGTCAGTCTTCAGTACTCTGTTAGTGTGCACTCCATGAAAACCATTTGAGGTATCGATAGAACCATAATTTGACAACCTTGTGAGCATTAGAAAACGTTTGCATCCATAGAACATCAGTCTTTTGGAACTTAATGCATTAGTTTCATAAACCACAAAGGTCAATTTGTTCCAATAGTGGAATTTAAAAAAAAAAACTTGCTTCCAGATATACAGTTAACCTTGTTGGTTGAAATTCTCTCAAATCAGAATATTACTGACTCATGAAAGAATGCCAGAGTCCAACACGTGTTACAAAACTAAGAGTTTTCTCTGTAATGAGCATAATTATACTTCTATTACCCAGCACATCAAAATTAATACTATTTTTATTAAGTACTAAAGTTTCTTGTAAATCATTCCAAGAACTCGCATATGGTGGACACATCATGAAGCAAACTTAATAACATGTAACGATGGAGCACTGTTAAATTAACGATCATTGTATTTCACTCAACTCACCTGGAATTACATTAATTCCACAATCAACAACCACAGCACCCTCTTTGATCCAGTCTCCCTGTTGTCGAGCACCAACAATAAAAAATGGGAAATGACTTTTAAGGGACCCGGTATAAAACATACAAGGGTACATAATTATAATAAAGATGTGGAACTTCAAAGTCCCAAAGTCCCACAACAGAATGACCTTAAACCCTGTTCTCCAATGATTCCCAAAATCAAAGTCAGGTCAGGACCATGTACATGTTTACAACCCATGCACATCGCCTTTATTTAAAACCTCAGGGCCGGGTTGTTCAAAAGCTGATTAAAGTTAATCCCTGATTAAAAAATTAATAATTAACCAAGGAGTCTCTTCTCCCAAATGCTGCTCAATGCTGATATTACATTAGAAGATGTCAATCTTGAAAATCAAAAGTAAGCAAAAGAAACTTTCACAAAATGTAGAATACATGAAACAAAAGTTTACACTAATCCTGGATTAAGTTAATCGGCTTTTGAATAACCAGGCCCAGATATACAATGTACAAAGCAGCATCACAGGGATCAACCACTTAAAGAGTATTGATGTGAGTCAGACTTAAGCATGCTAATAATCTATTACCAGCAAATCAGGACATATACAAAACATGGACATGGGGACCATGGGCCGCCCCTGTGGACACAGTCCATGGACCCCTTCATGGACCCAGTCCATGGACTACCCCTGTGGACCACCCCTTTAGACAAAAGACAGAAGTGATCCTCACAATTTAAGGAGCAGCCCATGAGTAAGAGTGAACATTACTCCCATACTAAGGCTGTGTCACGGCATTCTTGGCCGCAGGTAAGCCTCACTTTTTCTCCTAAAATCGTCGCTAGAAATCAGGGGTGCAGCTTATCTGCAGGAACATTTTGAAAAAGGCTGCTTCTGGTGTCCAGTTTTCCATCTTCACCTTCGATCTAACGCCTGGTTACTAAGCTACGAACGTTCCGCTCACCTTCTTGTTGTAATGCACAAATCTATGGAAAAACTGTACCAACGATGTTCATTTGTACAGGCAATCACATGATTTCGAGTGCAATTTGGAATAAATAAGCACCAGTAAATGTTTTCAGACGACCAAAATTGCACGAGCCCGAAATGCTTATCTATTCCAAACTGCATGAGAAAAATCATGTGATTACTTATCAATAATATACATGAAAAAAATTGAGATGGTTAAGCAGAAGAAACCCACGAGTATCACACAATCAGAGAAAAAATTGCGCCATAAATTGCGCCATCCAGGGCACACGCTTTATTTGAAAACAAAATATTTGATTGGTTCTGACAAAACCCTATTGTCTATTAGCCAATCATAATCCAGAATTTCAATGTATAATTTCCACTGGTACTACACTTTTTGCACTGGTGTATTACACTTTTTGCAGTGTGTTACACTTGAACTGCACTGCTCTCAGCCAATCAGAATTGAGTATTTTTTTCATGTTATATTAATATACATGTGATTATTAATGTTAGAATTGTGGGTAAGGCTTTGAAGTATTTCTGTTTCAATGTTAATAGCGAGTTACGTTTGATGAACAGTGGATAAAGAAGACTTTTAACAACTCAACTTTGATTTCTTTTCATTTCTTTAACCCTTTGACGCCTAAACCGGCCAGACTTAGTGTTTTACTGTTTATTTTTATTATTTATTTATTTATTTATCCACTTTCACCGCAACTGTGGTGGGAGTCGCACAACAGAGCGAGGCTCCAAATTAAGTGCACCCTTTTTATCCTCCCAACCACGATATACCACAGAAGACAGACCACAACACCGGGAACTACATGCCCTACTCTTTGCAACAAGTGTGCGGGTTCTTTTACGTCGCACAGGATTGTGAACACTGAAGGGTTGTGAGACGAAACCTCTGGCTTATCGTCCTTATCCGAGAAGACTAGAGAGTCTAACCATTTGCAGATGTAATTACAAAGGCAGCACTTTCTCCTCAGTTATTTAAAGACCCTGAGTGTTGGTCCGGCTGGAGTTGAACTCACTACTTCCCGCGTGACAGCCCGGTGCTCAACCAACTGAGCCACTGGTGCACGGTCAAACGCCAGACAATTTTACTCATCAATGGGGAGCCCCTGGGAGTCAATGGGTTAATCACTCACTGAAAAACTATGTCCCCACTAGTATTTACTCTGTCTAACACCAGACGATTTTACTCTACATGTCTGGGCTACTGATTTAAGCGACTGTCTCTTATAGACACCTATACTACCCATTTGGTACAGTGTAGCTCCAAAGGGATTCGTCTTTAACCTGCGCTTCAAATATTACATTCAGCGAGTCGTTCACCAGAACAAAATGAGCCCAACAAATTGAATGAATGAATACGTAGTTGACCAAGTGCTTCACTTTCAGGGTCAATGAACAACACTGTGGGGGCAGTTTACAATTTTAATAAACTGAGTAACAATTAGTTTGACACAGGTGCCCCCAGACCAGAATGAGTGAGAGACCACCAAACCGGGGACTACATGTACATGTACGTCCCCTACTTTTCTCGAATGGTGTGTTGGTTCTGTAACGGCCCACGCAAGTGATGCGAGATGGGCTTCTTATCCTGGAAGACTAGAAAGTATACAAAGGCAGCACTTTCTCCTCAATTATACATGTCGACCCAGAGTGTTGGTACGACCGGGGTTTTGATCAAAATACCTGCCGCATAATTATATAGTAGTCCAATGCTCAACCAGCTGAGCCAACAAGTCGCCTGAGTCCTACCAGACAGGCCAGGCAAGGCCAAAAAGGCATGCTAAAGCCTCAAGAGGAGGACGTAGATAAAACTTGACCTGTCCTCGATTGAGTGGCTTCATAGCTCAGTTGGTAGAGTCGCAGAGGTCATGGGTTTGAATCCCGTTTCATTTGCCTCAATATTTCAGGTGTCCAGATAAGTGCTACAATGTAGGGTCACTTCTCTCTTTCGTTTAAAGATTTTTCTCCTTGTAACTGTACAAAATGAGGAGTGGTCCACAGGGGTGGTCCATAGAACATCTAGCAAATCACTTCAAAACAGGATCTTGTTGTTAGCAGTATAATTAACAAGAAGCTTACAAAGGTCACAGCAACGGCCCGGCTTAAAATTGGTGAGTTATCGACAAAATAAATAAAATAAATAAAAATAATGTACAAGTAACAGTAATGAACTCACCTTCACAAAGTCAGCTCTCCCAATACCAACAACGACAATGTCACCTCTCCTCACCTGTCAGTTATTGAATAAAATTAATGCTAAAAGAAAAATCATTAATTCATGCCTTTTGACTATGGAATTTCCACTTCTCTTTGGTTCTCTAAAGTGTCAGTTACTCATTAACAATCATTGTAATCTGCTTCTAAATAAGCCATTAGATCAGCCAGACAGAGCATTCTGTCACTTTAGCCAGAGACACTGGAAAAATAATTTACACAGGCACCATAGATCAAACTCATTAATTAGGTGGTTTTTTGCGGGGATCTTTACCCTAATTTCTTTCATGCAAAATAACTATTTTGCATACACTGTAAAGTGGTTTCTCACAAAGCAGAAATACAGTTGTCTGGTAAAGTTAGTATGTGAGTGAGTACTTGACAGTACATTGTACACAAAACATTAACAATAAGCTGATAGTTACAGTCTACTTTTACAGACCTACCACATCAGCCAAATCTTTGGTCTTAGAATGACAAGTAGTGACAGTAGCATTATGCCACTTCAGAAGATCTGCCATGGGAGATCCCTGAAAATGATGCAAACAATAAATAATTAATATTTAAAGCATTCAGCCTCCTAGATGTAAGAGTGACACTTGTAGATTTTAGTAACACAAGTCAAGTTTACTCAATGGGGGCCTGTTCAGTGGTCAATCAGTTAGAAACATCTACATGTATGCCCACTCAAAACCTCAAGAGAGTGAGACTTACAGATTTTACTCTGTCCAATGCCAGACAATTATTTGGGGTGCAGGGATGGCACAGTGGTGAGAGCACTTGCCTCCCACCAATGTGGCCCAGGTTTCAATTCCCAGACTCAGCATCATATGTGGGTTGAGTTTGTTGGTCTCTATACTCTGCACAGAGTACGTGCTCCAGTGCTAGAATATGAGACACTTAAATAAAGTTCCTTTCCTTTCCTTTCTTTTTTAAATACACATAAACGAGGGCCTTTTAGGAATGAATTAATGGCTTTCAAAGAATGTGTCAAGAATACACAAGTCAGACTACTAACCACAATTTTGCTTCGTCCAAGTACCACAGCTTCTTTTCCCATTATTTCCGTTCCTGTTAATTCAAAGGAGAGTTACATGTGCTCTCTCAAACTTTATAATGAACCACTGACACAAGACCACAGATACTGTATCACGCCAAGTGTACCCGTAAAATATTTATTTGTGAAAACCAGCATGTACTTTTTTCCCTTAACTTAAGCGATAATTCCTTCATTATTTTGGTGATAAGTGCATTTTACCCTATCCCTTCTACCTTCAAGATGGTACAAATGTCATGTAACACAAACAACACAGTGTACTTGAAAATGTGGATCTCTCATTACTGCAGTACCTCCTGTTGAGGCTCAACTAGCATTTAAACATTTTGCACCAGTTTTCTACTCTCTAGAGATCATGTCTACAGACATGGTGGCCGCTATAGTGACCTGTCCAACCTGTGTCAAAGCGAGACTTTTTAACCCTACATTGTAAATTGCCATGTCTCGACTCTGTGCTTCATATTTTAATCTATTAAACTGCAAGGTAAGAAATTGGTTTGTAACTGCAGAAAAAGTCAATGAATGGTTAAAAGGTCGATATTTTTGTACTATAGAGATATATGTAATAATAAATTATTTATTGCTATGTATCATAATTTTGTGGGAGGTGCAGTGGCCTCATGGTTAGAGTGCTCGACTCCAGATCAAGTGGTCCGGGTTCGGGTCTTGGCTGGGGAAATTGTGTTGTGTTCTTGGGCAAGACACTTTACATGATTGTACTCTCATGGTGCCTCTTTCCACCCAGGTGTATAAATGGGTACCAGCGAAAATGCTGGGGGTAACCCTACGATGGACTAGCATCCCATACAGGGGGGAGTAGAAATACTCCTAGTCGCTTCATGCCACGGAAACCGGAGATAAGCACCGGCCTGATGGGCCTAATCCTAGGCTCGTAACAGAGACTTTAAATTTACTTTTTCACCATTATTTTGCAAGACAAGATACAGAGATTGCTTTGCCGTTGAATTTCACTCGCTTTGGCAAAGGAAACAGGAATTGACTCTTCCAAAACATCGACGTTTTATGTTGGGGCCACCGACCAAATTTTTAAATCAGTGTATGGTTGTATTGGAAGGACTATTATTGTAGCTGGCCTCTGGTATTAATGCATTATGCATTATACTTAGTCTAGTAACAAATTGTCCTGGCTTATCATAATTATTAAAATCTTCATGGTTGTACCTGATTTTTTTATCAATTCCAGGCAGCCTCTGGGAGTGCATGGAACGATACAGTCATTCAACTCTCCTCTAGACAGCTTGCCAGCATTAACATCATGAAGCCTAGTGAAGGACAGAAGAGCATGTTGACTTTTCAAAAGTGTATAAACAGTGGACTCAGGCATTGTGACCCATTGGTTAGGATGCTCTCTCTGAGATTCAGAGCTCCCCGGTTCAAAACCCGTTCTGACCACTCGTTGGCATTCTTAACTGTTGTTGTCGGTGTTCTGGTCAGTCTGTTGATTGTGTTGCGTTGGCCCTGAAAAGCCCCAATGGGGCTTGGTTAAGTGTGTATCGTATTGTATTGTATTGTATTGCAAATACATCATTCTAGCTATTATCTTCCACATTATACAATGGCCAACAAGGTCATCCAGCCATAGAAGGGGTTTTATTAGTCATAACCCAGAAGTCAAGACACATTTTTCCTCAAGACAGCTTTTTCTCAGTAATAATTTGTAAATAATTATTCTTAGACGTACAGTTATTCAGCGTGACAGCAGATTCACAGAAATACACTGTGTAAGAACTACTTCAGGCCTTCCTAACCTCTTAAAAGCTAAAGTTTTGTTTATCTATAGATTTGAGCAAACAAAAAAATTTAATGACTCAATTGCTCTTTTCCAGCAAAACTGAGACAGTCTTGTTTATACACATGTACTACATGTGAATTAGATACCTACATGTATTTGAGTTTAATAAAACAATGTTAATGTGAGTGTTATCTTTGTTCCCATGTACATGTACATGTAATCAATTTGAGCAATAGCCCTAGTGATGGAAAAAGGAGAGAAAAAGTCTAGTTGGAAATGTTTGAAAAAAATGTAATCCTTCTCATTACTTGCAAAGGTTCATTGCCGTAAAGTTACACTTCAAATACCCATGACCTGCACCAACCTGACCTTGTAGCTCAGTCTGTAGTGCAATTGTGATCAAATCCATAGGGGGCTAATTTCGATTACTAGGGCTCCGACTTGGCAATAAAGATACTACTTCAAATCCCACTCAAATAGATAAATGTATGCTAAACATTTCTTTTTTCTGAAGCATCTCGGTGTGCAGGAATCCTAAATAATCAAATCTGATTAACTAATAGCATGCTTGCAACTTACGATACAGGCCATGATCATGAAATTGTTGCCAAGTTTACAAACAAAACGAAGGCAACCATCACTCATAAACAACTTCCCAAGATGACAATATGTAAGGAAAACATAATCTCTGGTGAAAATGGTTCAGATGAGAGGTTACACTGTCTGTCAAAGTGAATTTTATTATCCAGAAGAAGAAACCTCCAATGAAATGGCGACTTTAAAACAAACAACAGTTTTCAAACAAACAGAAAAAAAATAGCTCTTTACCGGTCTTGGTCAGTCCATAATTATGGGGAAGACCATGCCCTTGGTCTTGAGTAGAGCACTCAGCCCTTCAGCTACAGGACGGTACTCAAGACCTTGGGCACAGTTTTTTTTTCCCATACAGGCCTCCCTTCCAGTGGCACACAGGATCCTTTGACCATACATGTAAATTATTAGCCTCAACAAAACACAATGTCACATTTACCCATCCACATCTTTCTCTGGAGCAACAGCATTTGTACAAATTCCAGGGTCAATAGGTTCTGTGGAATCAGGTGGGAGCTGTACAATAATGCCGTGAATTGTGGGGTCCTTATTCAATTCATCCACAGCTTTTAGAACCTAATTTAAGGGAGATCACAATCAGGTTATAAATACAGTGTACACTGTAATACAAATTGAAATTAAGGTTTAATATATACAGATGAAGTAATGTTTAAAATACCGGTACCTTAGACTAGACTTTTTACAATACAACACACAGTACCGTAAACACCAGCACATACATATAAGCCACACCTTTTTGCCAAAAATTGTTGCCAGAAATCGGGGGTGTGGCTTATCTTCAATTCTGTTTTACATACAGAACTTGTACATAAATAAAAATTGCATTCACACTGCAATTTTAAATGAGAATTCAAAGTAACTGAAATAATTTTTTCCTTGATCAAGCTCTATGAATGAGTATTTCAATTTGAGTGGGAGTAATGGGGAGCCATAGACTATTAATTTTTCCCAATTCTATAATGCATAATGCAATACATTTTGGGAGTTCTTTGCACCAATACAATACAAGTTATTTAACCCTCCGGACTGTGTCATGCTTCAGTGAACTGGATATCCATTGTTTTAATGCAAACAACCCCCAATTAAATGAGCCATATTAAGGAATTTGCAAAAATAGCTAATTACATGTACATAAAAGTATTAAAAACTAAATTGATGTACTCTTCAACACACCAGACAAAATAATTTATATTCTGACTGACTCAACCTTAAAGTGCCCCCGTGACAAAAAAATCACTTTTTTTTTCCTTCAGATTTTGAACGTGTGTTTGCTTTACACCTGAAGGCAAGATTTTGAGCTTTGATTTTTACCAAAAGGCCATTTACTTTTAGTGTAAGTTTAGATTTCACAGTCCGCCATTACTCACATACCGGTACTCACATTCAAAACTGACCAATTACATCTCAGAGGGTTGGATACAGGGAAAAGTGATGTCAAAGGCTCACTTGCTTAAAATCTCAGCAAATGAATGCAGCTTATTGTATAATTATGCAATTGAGAGTTTAAAAGTGTGAAAGCCCAAAACTCCCATGCTGCATATTAATTCTGTGGCGTACACACCCACTGCATTCTTAAACTACAGCTGTAGTGAGGTTTTGACGTCATTTTCTCCTCAATCCAGCTCTCTCAAGATCTTAAAGTTAGTAATGGTAAACAATCAAATAGGAAAATTCCAGTTAAAATAAACAGGTTTGTTTTTTAAATCAAGGCTTAAAACTTTGCTCACTCAGTGTTTGGTTAACATGGTTTTGAAATTCAAAGAAAAATAAGAATTAATTTTTTGGTCACAGGGACACTTAAAAAGTTTTAACATCCAAAGGGCTCCATGTATTTGTGTTTGACACTCCTTCAGCCTCTGTCTATTTTACATCTATGGTTTGAAATTCCAAATAATAAAATTTTAAGGGATGCCCAGGCATCTAAGAATGACTGATAGTGAAGTCATAATATTATAGTGAAGTACAGTAGTAATAATTTTTGTTATTATCATAAAACACTAATTATAATTTAAAACACATAAATGACTACAATGTAGGAAGCCATTTGTCAGCTAGCATACAATGAAAGCCTGATTCTGACTTACATCTGTCTGAGTAGAGGTCCTTGACAGCTTCACATGCCTTGCAAGCATTCCAATCTGTGAAAAATCAAAGCAACTTAATGCCATTCACTAATAATATTGAGAATGCTAATCCTTTTCTCCCTTGCTTACAGATTCAAAATGTAAACTCCACGTACTTTAAAGCAAAATGGCATCCAAATATTAAAATTATACAGCTGCTACTCTAAGTTACATGTAACCTAATAAATCCTATGAGTGAGATTTTACTCTCAGAACGTCTAACAACAAATGATTCTATTTATCAATGGGTCAGTGGGTTAAACACTGGAACAAAAGGCTTCAGAAAGGGCTTTCATGGTTATACTTTAAAAGAAGGTAGCTCCCAGTATGTACACAAACCAAGCATTACAGCATTAATTTCTAGTTACTGCAACTACTAAAAATGCATGTTTACATGACTGTGCATCTAATAATGTTTCAACATTTGCTTTAACATGCATTAACCATCTGTTCACAGTTTGTTTTTATCAGTTTCTATTCTCTCCTTCTGCCTTAATGTAGTCAACCTAATAATAATAATAATTATTACTAATTTTTGTTTTCATCCTATACTCCTCCACTTCACAATTTCTACTAGTCGCAATGGTGGGTGTTATGAAAACTAAGACTTACATTGTACATGTAAGACCTAACACCGCAGGGTCTTAGTTTTCGTTTTTGACTGGGTCTTAGTGACTACATGTAACTGGCGGTAAGTTTTCCCGGGTTTTTTTCCAGTAATTTCTACTGTTTAAAAGGGGTCTTACAAAAGTAGTTTTCATACTACGAAAGCTAGACCCTAGTCTTAGTTTTCATGGTACAAAAGCTAATACCCTGCTTCAGTGATTGTACCATGAAAGCTAACACTCCTAGATCTTACTGTAGGTCTTAGTTTTTGAGGGTCTTAGTTTTCGCAACACCCCCGCGATGGCTTGTGAAAGCGCAAAATCTACCAGCCAAAACTGAAATTTCAATGGTCTGTGGTTAATTGACTACCATTAGTCTCGAGCCCTGTGTTTGCAAAATAATTCTTCTCAGAACATTAAATCAACCAAAATTTTGTTTTCAACACTGAAAGACATACACAGAAGTCCAAGTCACCAACTCTTATGCAAATGCATTACGATCATCCAGCCTTACAGAATCAAGACAAAGAGCTCTATTGTTAAATTGACATGTACATGAAATAAATAATTTTATAAACCTCTTCAGCAGCCTTCACTTTCGACTTGATATAAACTGTTGAGTCACTCCTGTCACCAATCTAATAAAATAATAGAAGAAATCATGATAATTTTTTTTGCTTTGGTTCAAAGTATGGTGTGAGGTAATTTTAACCACAATGAAGAAAAAGGACATGAACTTTCAGTTCCGCACAATTTATAACAGTTCTGGTAAAACTGAAAGGTAAACAGTTCAAATGAATGGCTGTACGGTAAAATTCACTACAGAAAGTAAACTGAACAACAGCTTCTCCATTTAGCTGTTGGCCAAACTGTCACAGTGGAAAATAGTAGGGAGACAAACAACAAACAATCGCATATTAAAAATTGACTGAAAAACCGTCTACAGTCGCCCAACTAAATTTCCAATCACCTACAATCAACCCCATTCGCTGGCAGACAGGGAAAATATTATACTTTTTGATTTTGCCTGTCAGTCAAAATTTTCACATTTTTATTAAAAGCTTCATATTTCACCTTTTAATGACAATAAAGGAGAAGATAACCCGCAAAATGAATTGTGCAATTAGTTACCGGTATCACACCTTTGAGAAATATGACCAGATTAAATGCTACATTGCTGCAGACCAGTTCACACATGCAATGTTCTTCAAGATTTGTTTTCATTCTTCATGTCACTGTATTCGCATAATCCCCCTGAAGAGGTGTGTACTGTATATGTATCAGGACTTTTGACTACCAATTCTCCATGTTTCATATCATCTAAATTCAAATTTCTTAAATGCATGTATAAGTCCTCCTGAAATGAAGGTTTGACGTTTTCTGTGCCAAAATCGAGAGATTTCACTAGAGACATCAATTATGCTCTTGACAATTCACTTGCTTTTGGGAGTTTAAGTCACTGACTCAGGCATTATTGCACTTAAAAGCCTACGCTGACAGGTTTCCATCAAATCTATTATATGGCAAGCAATTCTCAGGCTAAATGATTGGCTGGTTTTCGCTCAGGATTTAACAGTACCTTTACCATGGAAACGCTCCATTTCCGTATTTTTTCTCTCTCCCAGAAAATTCAAATTGAGCAAAACCAGAAACCCATAAGGGTTGAAACGTGTAACGCGCGTTCACAGCTTCCGAATATTCAGTGCGAACTGATTGGTTGAATGTTTCAGTGCTAAGTACCATATTTGGAAACCCCTCGCTCTTGTTGTTCGAAATATGGTAACCCTAACGGGTTTCTGGCGAAACACAAAAGGTTTTTAAAAAGTGGAATTTTATTTTCATCACAACAGCACAAAAAAATTAGCAAGAGGTTATTAATTTTCAAAAAACATACCTGAACTATTGCAAGCCCTGGCTTAAAGCCTTCATAATCAGACCTGATTGCCTCAACATCTTCCTTCAACTTCTGACGAATTTCACTGTGCAATTAAGGAAGATTTAGTTACTCTAGATTCAAATTACATGCTAATAGACACCTGTTGTTGACGGTGGACAGTTGGCAGACACAGACTGCAGACCCCATGTTCCCTCAACACCTATACCACTTTAAAGGATGATTTGAAGATTCCACTTTTAGTAAGTATTCTCTATCCCACCCACCTTGACATTGAGGTTAAATTGGTCTGCAGTCTGTGGCCTGCAGTTTGCATTATGCAATCTGCATTTGGCAGACACCAGGAATATTCTTGACCCATCTCCAAACTGTACATGTAAGCTTACATCCTTTTTTTCTTCTCCAACAAATCCTCCAAATTTATCCACTATTATAAATTTTGTGGAAACTGTACTGAGAAGTCGTGTTCGTAAAATCGCCTATAATACTGCGCATTGCATAGCAAATATATGTATAACAATTACCTTGGGAAATCATTGTAAATGAAGGAAGTTGTTCTCGAATCCATGTTTTGCATTCCTAGCTCACCACAATGATATGGCATGCACGCGCAAGCTCTTGCCAATTGGGCTTTTTTTACATAAATATAGCTTATCAGCATTCATGCCGAGTCATTCACGTATTCCTCCTTTATGGGACAAAACCAAAACAGTTCCCTGCGCAAATATGTTAATCACCGATTATAGTGTGACCAACAAACTTGCACGTGCAGCTCTTCTGATCCAAAATGGAAACGTTTAATATCGACGTTATAATAATCACAAAGGTGAGTTTTCAAGAATACTGAGGCCAAAAGGAATTAACGGTATGATTTAAAACTCCTTTCATGATAAGTTTAGCTTCAATATTACCTTGCAACCTCTTTTCCAAGAAGCAACTTCGCCTCCGCCATGTTAACTTATGCTGCCTACGATATCCCACAATGCAGCTGATCAGTGCAGAAAATCTGGAAAATCGGGATTAGTGGAACCGGTGTTGCGTTCGATTGCCCACATTCCGGAATAAAAACACGTGGAGTGATGATTTAAAACGGCATGCCTGGTGTTTTGAAAGGAAAGGAAAGGAACTTTATTTAAGTGTCTAATCTTCTAGCGCCGTAGAGCACTAATCGGGGACACTGTAAATTGAAATGAACAAGTTAACGCAAATCAAATCAAATTTTGGTTTTTGAGGAGAGGGGAAACCGGATTACCCGGAGAAAACCTCTCGGTGCAGAGAAGAGAACCAACAAACTCAACCCACATATGACGCCACATCTGGGAATCGAACCCGGGCCACATTGGTGGGAGGCGAGTGCTCTCACCACTGCGCCATCCCTGCACCCAATTTTTGAAGCAGGGTGCCATCCCTGCACCCAGTTTTTGAAGCAACAAGGATAACAAAATATATATTTAAAATAGTATTTTAGCAGATGTTTGACAATCTCCGTAAAAAAGAAGGATTTATAACTTCTATTCAGGTCAATAAGAAATCGATTGTGTACAGCTATATTTTTGAAAAGACCATTCCATTGTCACAGCAGCTATGACAATGAAATGGTCTTTTCAAAAATATAGCTGTACGCAATCATAAGTCTTTCGTGACTCTCTCATCTCCTTCGCGTACACAATATGGACAAACTATCCAACGGCTTGATTAGTAGTTGAACAATCACGGTGAGTGGAAAGGTAGGAAGGAGTTGCGGAATAAAATGTCGCGTGACCTGTGAAATGGCATAATTATGCGGGATGCAAGACATGCAAAATAATCCTAACCCTAGCCCTAACCCCTCTAAGGCTAGGTAAAGTCACTGCTTACGAGCCAGAAGGCCCATCAAGCCGGCGCTTATCTCCGGTTTCAGTAGCATTAAGCGACTAGGAGTATTTATACTCCCCCCTGGATGGGATGCTAGTCCATCGCAGGTTTACCCCCAGCATTATGCCGGTACCCAATTATACACCTGGGTGGAGAAAGGCACCGTGAGAGTAAAGTGTCTTGCCCAAGAACACAACGCAATGTCCCTGGCCAGGCCCCGAACCCGGACCACTCGATCCGGAGTCGAGCGCACAAGGGTCATTCTGCCATTCTGCCAATTCGTTCCTGCTTTTACCCTCACCGGGTCGGGCAGCATGCAGCAGTGTTGTTTCCTTGTTGTTTGTTTATTTGAAGGAGATTAGTATATATTGGCAGGTGTACAGCTGACGTGCACCTACTGTAATTTGACACTTACAATTAAAGGTCACTGGGACTGCCCCTCTTCAGGACTATATAAGGACCATTGCCCTAGGCAAGCCGTCAGTTGTATCTCTTCGGACTCCGAAGTGTCAACATCTACTACTCCGTGAAAGCTCCTTACCGCAACAGAAATGAATTCTCGCCCTAGACATTTTCTTCATTTTAAATATTTGTTATGTTCAGGGGTAGGTTTACGGATTTGATATTTGACCTGTAGCCAAAAGAAAAGTAGACAAATGGTCAGTCCGCTTAATTTACAAGTAATTGCTTAATTTTAAGAACAACACAACGTTTTTTAAAAACATGTTTTAACAGAATCCTCTTTCATCTTCAGTTTGAATTACAAGGTACAGAGTTGAATATATAGTGTGCGCAAAATGCTAATTAACTATAAGAACAAAAGGAAACAAAGAAAGTTTTCAACTGGCATGAGAAAGTTGATGATTTAGTGAAGGTTTTTCCCATTGAATATGAATAGCTTCTTTCATCTTAAGCTGGAAGGTGGTGGAAGCGTGATATCATTAGATTGTTTCAGTATCGTAGATACCGCTTCCAACACCTCACTGACTAGATCAACTGAAAACTTGAACCTACTTGTTTGTCCGGGCTATAATCTTTAAGTTAAGTGATTTCAAATTATTCAATCTTGCAAAGAAATGTACGCAAATTGGACCTCTACAGTCATCACCTTGCATCATTTGTATGTAAATACTACAACTTCTACTATCCAACTTTTTTTCTCCTTGAAATCTGTTTTCTGTGTACCTATTACGAGTAAATAAAACCATTAAAAATGGGGTCACCGTGCTCTTTTTTTCGCTACACGATGATAAATGGATATCAAAAGGGAAATTTCCGCTTCAAAGTGATCATTTTCAGCGAAAGGACTGGGCGAGTTCCAATTCAACACCTTTTTAACCGAGAAGAGTTATCATGACCGCACCTGTTGCCTCTCTTTTTAACAATGCTATATTTAAGTGGTTTTGAACTATATTCTCGTTGGGTGCCCCTGTTAAATGGCATTTTGCTTTTAGGACGGGTATCAGTTTCTTTGGGAGTGACTCAATTTTGCAAAAAGGATCAAAACAACTGAAACAGCATTTCATTTTAAAGAGAAATGCTTACGTTTATACTCAAAGAGAACTCCTTCCAATTTAACGAAATAAATTATTCCCAAACACACGAGACAAAATTGGCGGTTACTTTTGCCAACATCTTTATGTCCGTGGTAGAATCAGGAATTTTGAGACAGAGTTGTAAGAAACCGCTAATCTCGTACCCAGATCTCACTGTCACTGACCGTGGGAGATCTGGATAAGAGATTAAGAAACGGCTAGAGTGGAAACGTTACATAGACGACATTTTCTCCCTTGGGACACTAAAAGAGAAGAATTGAGCATGCTAACAGACGCCATGTAGCCATAAAATTTAAGGCTCAAATCTCTGACAAAGAAACAACCTTTCTGAACTGCGACATTTCAATATACACATTTTTCCTCCTCCCACCCACCAGGGGTCAGTAAAGGATTTATGGTAATGGTAATGGTAACGAATTTATATACCGCATTTTCTATCGCCACATTCAAATGCGCTTTACAAGCAAGGGATCGGACATCAGCATGATAGGCGCCGCTGGCAGCCGCTATCAGTTTATTAGCGATCTCACCCAGCACATGAATAAATGAAATGAGGCCTGACCACACCGGGAGCTCCATGCCTTACTCTTTACAAATAGTGTGTGGGTTCTTTTACGTCCCACTGGGTTGTGAACATTGAAGTGTTGTGAGACGGGGCCTACGGTTTATAGTCCTTATCCGAGAAGACTTGAAAGTCTTAACCATTTGCGGGTGCAATAACAAAGGCAGCACTTTCTCCTCAGTTGTTTTAAGACCCTGAGTGTTGGTCCAGCTGGAGTCGAATTCACGACCTACCGCATGGCAGCCCGATGCTCAACCAACTGCATGAGCCACAGGTGCGCGGTGGGCGAAGGCGAAGCTCTGAGACTTCTCAGAACTAGCCTGCGCCAGCTGGAGAAATTGTTGGCGCGAGAGGCAAATGCCGCGCGGAGAATGGGGAGTGGCGCCAACAATAGGGAGTTTTTGACGACGTTTTTGGGCCGCGGACGGCAACCGCAAATGAACATCTCGCATGCCACAGCAGTAGTGTCTCCCAGATTTTTTAACTATTAAATCATTTCTTAGGGAAGTAAGATACTTAGCAATATAAAGGTAATAGTGAACAGACAAGTTAAAATGGAAAACAGCTCACTTCCGGTTGCCATCCGCGGCTGAAATAGGCCTTGCCGGATTGTACTCCTAAAAGTGGCATATTTGCTACTAACAGTGCTCGAAATTTTGTCAAATTATGCCAAAATTATGCCAGAATTCCCAAATTTATGCTCCTGGTTTCCGAAATTATGCTCAGAAAATGACGTAGATTCTGTAGATATAGGCGCGCAATTAAAAAAAGTCTCTGTTACGAGCCTGAAGGCACCATTAAGGCCAGCGCTTATCTCCGGTTTCCGTAGCATGAAGAGACTAGGAGTATTTATGCTCCCCCCTGGATAGAATGCTGCAGGGTTACCCCCAGAATTACGCCGGTACCCATTTATTCACCTGGGTGGAGAGAGGCACCGTGAGAGTAAAGCGTCTTGCCCAAGAACGCAACACAATGTCCCCGGCCAGACTCGATCCGGAGTCGAGCGCACTAACCATGAGGCTACCGCGCCTCCCACATAGGCGCGCAATAACGACACCAAATTATGATGTTTTTCAAATAAGCTGTTGTTGTAAATTTACGTGTGTTTTATGGCCCTCTCGACTCCTCCAAAATGTTAACCGCGCACGCAGAATTCGCCAAAAGAGGCCTAGTAACTAAGCATGTGAGAACAAAGTCAATACTACTATTAGCTTAGCTAAAACACGCATTGCAAGAACATACTACCTAAATTTAATTCATTTCTGTAGAAAATACACCATATTTACTAAATTTTATAAATTTATGCTCCAAAAACTGCTAAAATTTGCTAATTTTGCCGTCGCAGTGCCCGTTTAAAAAAATATGCTTTTTTGCTCCAATTATGCCAAAAATTATGCTAGCACAATCCGCCAAGGCCCAGGCTCAGAAACGTCGCATTCTTACACTCCCTAAAACCGCCAGCTATATACGCAGGAAAACTCAGAACAAACTCCTCAAAAACAACATTTGAGGAAAACAATTGCAACTTCAGAGTTCATTCATTGGCTATCCCAGCCATCTGGTTGAAGTTACTGAGACGTCAGAGACAAAAGGAGCAACAGACGTGACTTCCCTTCGTCACGCAATATCACCCATCAGTGCCTGATAGGCCACTTCGGAAAATATCATGATACTCCTTGTTTGTCCCCCCAAATTTTGCATAACAATTGTTTCCAGTTTCTCCAGCTTGGGACTTAACAATGATCCCAAGAGAAAACAAAAGTGGACTTGTGATTCAATGCTATTTATTAAATTCTAATATTTCTTTCCTTTGCACATTTGTACCTGGTCAACTTCATCGCAGTTAATTTCGATTTTCTCTAGGAGGTGATGCGAACTGTGAAATCACTACAATTCTGTCTACATCTGTTTCATCACAATGTGTCATCCACAGTGGCCATGAATGAACTAAAAACCTAAAGTCTTGCTTCATGTGGTCAAAACTGAACTCTGAAAGGTGACCGCCATTTTCGAAATCATGCGAAAGTTTCAAATAAAAAGCAAAAGATCACCTGAGCTCAGTTGCTTCGAATTCGATGGCGCGATGGCCCGAGTTCGGGACGGGATGACTCCGGGATTCTTATCAAGCGGGTAGTCTTCTATCCCTGGGTTATGCACATTTGTTGACTACGAAGAAGAAAAAAATCTCAATTGGTATGCCTATGTCATCCCACGTAATTAAAATTGAAAGGGCACTGTTCCCCTGAATTAAATTAAGCTGAAGCGAGTCGGAACCAGGCAAAATAGTAAAAACATGCTATGGGCGAAAACACATAACATGATAATAAACATCGTAATGACCTATATTGGCCGAGGCAAAAGAATGTTTGCGAATCAAGAAAATTCTAAGGTCACGAGAAGTATGACGTAATGCGTATGACTCAGCTTGTTTCCAAAGCATTTCAAGCTTAGGGGGTTACATTCTTTTGGACTATTTCCAAATTTACGATGGTCGTCTCATAAAGTTTGACATGAAACGAGAACCATGCTTTCAACACACCCACGACTTGTAACCACGATCCACGACCCACAACCGTAAGTCAAACTCTTTCAAAAATGATCTCATCCCAGAGGAAATTAATATTGCATGAAGACCTATCGGCTTCTGGGTTGAGTCATCAATACTAATATGGGATCTTTGTTTCCACTTTTTGCCTCCTTAGTTTTTTAATCAATCAGCCGAGAATAAAGTACTGAATATTGAAAGTGCATTGTATAATGAATTGAACCCGATTGAACACCGTATAACTTATAAGATTTTGCTGACTCAGACTTTCAAGTGCTTTTATTTATTTATTTTTTAAATCTGGCTCCATCCTAGTAGTAGTAGTAGTAGTAGTAGTAGTAGTAGTAGCAGCAGTGGTAGTGGTAGTGGTAGTAGTAGTAGTAGTAGTAGCAGCAGCAGAAGGAATGAATCTCTAAACAATGATGCTTTGAAAACAATAATGTTACAAAGAATGCATGGGACCATTAGCGCTTTTGCCACCCAAGAATTTATCAGTTTTTGATGGCTAATAACTGGCTCGTTATCAAAACTAAAAGGCTTAAAATTGGAGGGTTATCTAAGTTTAATATGCTCTTTTACTTTTTGAAGTCAATTTGTAAATGTATTATGCCTTCTGCGAGCAAAGTGTAAACAATGACGTCAGCAAAGATGCCCTTAACTTAATATTTTAAGGACGGTACCTACTAATTAACAATATTTTTGCCCCGGTGTGTGATTATGCAGCAAATGTAGATCTTAACAAGTGTTATTGAAATCCAAAAAGAAAATTGGGGGTAATCACGCATTTTTCAAAGATAATTCATGAATAATATTTGTAAAAAGCTTTAAAATACAAAGCAATGTATGGCGTTCTTTCTCAAATTGAAGCTTGTTTATCTCTGAAAAATGCATGGTTACCCCCAGTTTTCATTTTGGATACCAAGAGTACTTACTAAGATCTACTTTCTTCGGGTAGTATTAAACCGCGCAAAAGTATCCCTGTATTAGTAAGCATCACCGATAGGAAATCCGAGTATCTCAAGATGCGCAGAACGTATGCGCAATAACAATAGTAGGCACCGTCCTTAACTCGACCACGTATTCTCGGCGGTTTTATACTAGTCTCAGGTTGTGACTATGCCAGATATGTTTACTTGAGACACGAACAAGATTTTGAATTTCACAATTGGTGATATTACAAAGACGTCAAATGATTAGAAGCTTCAACAGCCAATAAATCTCCGGTTGAACATTTAATTATTAATAATAGCAAAGAGGAATATAATGATAAACATCACTACCGTTGGTTACTTTAGTCAGACGACTAAGCGCTGTCTAAGATTGAATAGAGCACGTATGCGTGTCTATCAAATGGCCAACAAATCCTTAGTGCCAGAGTAACTATGAGTTCTACGTGACAAGCGGCGTTGCGTGACTTCGGACTTCTGGAAAAAGAAGATTCATGATTTTTAAACTTGTTCCCATTGTCCGTGTGCTGGTTTAATGCCTCTACGTACCATAATGGTTTTGACAGCGTGAATAGTGCTATTTTAATTAATCGTAATAACTCGCTTATCGATTGGCATATGAAAGAAAGCGATAGTGGATCTCGAGCTCGTTTGATGCCGCGGACTCCCTATTAAGGGAATTAACTCGTAAAAGTTGAACTCGCCAACATTTGCTGCTACTCTGTCAGGGAACGTAGGACTTTTAGTGACGAAACTTGCAAAGGACTTGTTCCATTTCGAAGTCTTCCGTTCTGCACGTTGTTAATGTGAAGCGTTTATTTGAAAATCCGGTTTTAAAACACGTGCAACAATAAAGTTTTGCTCTTTGAAGACAAATTCCCCTGAAATAAATCAAACTTCACGCGACCTTGAATCAATACAATATCGTTAAATATGAAAACTTTTAGATTGAGAAGAATGTTTGGTCACGAGTGCTTGGCAGGCCAAAAGAATGGTTTGACGAGAAATCTGAACTGACTTCCCTCCTGCCACCAAATTTATTTTTGGTTTTTCTTTCGTGGGTCAATGCCTTCGTCGCTCGGATCTTGGAAAAAAATTCTGGTGCACCCAGGGGTAGGCGATGTTATATCCCTTGGTGGCGAAGGAGTCTTCCGTACTTATAATAATAAAAAACTGCCTTGTTGGCAACTGCAAGGAGATTGAGCCTTGAAAGTGTTGGAAATGTGAAAAAGAGAATTATGTTAGCCTTTGGTCATTTGTTATGACTCTTCTAACAGTAGAAAAGACGGCAATTACAACAGCCAGAACATGATGTTGAAACTTTATAATAATAATAATAATAATAATAATAATAATAATAATAATAATAATAATAATAATAATGGCTTTATTCAGCATTTTCACAAGGTGGCTCTTCGTCTGCTAAGATATATCTTCTAAAATACAAATAAAGTTAAAAATATAAAAAGAGGTAAAATAAGTATATCTATTTAACAATGTATAATAAAGACGTTAAGCTGAAAGGTTATCTTTGATCTTTTTCATTAAAAGCTTAAAACTGATTAAAATCAACTAACGTCACATCATGGTCGACTTCCCGTTTTATATTTTAACTGAGCTGGCCCCTCAGTTTAAATTTAGAATGCATTGTAATAAGTGTTTTTCACGTTACGTCATTGCGTCCACGTTGGTGGACGAACATGTACATTTCATGAACGTTATCTGTTTATCCAGAGATTGGTTGCAAACCATCTACTGTTTCGATGTTGACAATTTACGAATAAAGGCGTCAAATGATTACACACCGAACAAAAGAAGCTTCAACTTTAATAATAGCAATGAGGAATATAATGATAAACATCACTACCATTGGTTACTTTAGTCAGATTAAAGCGCTGTCTAAGATTGGATAGAGTACACGTATGCGTGTCTATCAAATGGCCAACCAATCTTGTTGATTGACATGTTGGAAAGCGGCAACAGAGGGTAGTTACTATTCTTAAAGTAGTCGTCCCAAGCAATACATCCGCTGTAGTGTCGCAGCCGAGTTGTTGTATAGTTCGATACGATGGATATGCAAACACGGCTGGATAACATCGAGGAAGAAGTAACTTGTCCTGTTTGTGCGGAAATATTTTCGGATCCCAGAATTCTTCCGTGCTTGCACAGTTTCTGTTTGGAATGCTTAAAACTATGGTACCGGAAAAACCAATCCACCAACAATCCGCGTTACGATTCAATAACCTGTCCGACTTGCAGAGGCGTTAGCAGTCTGCCTGAAAGCGGTGATCTAAACGATCTCCCGCTCAGCTTTTACCTCAACGGCTTGGTGGATGTGTTAGCCGTCAAAGATAGCAGCAACACTCACGTTACGTGCGGAAATTGCGGCGAGAAAAGCTCCGAGGCGTCGTATTGCTTCCAGTGTTGCATATTTTACTGTGGAGAGTGCATAAGTGCACACAAAAGAATGCGAGACACGAAAAATCATCGAACGCTTGCGCTAAAAGATTTTCAAGAAAAAGACTATGATGACCTATTGAAGCGACCCGCGTTTTGTCCAAAACAACGACATCAGAAGGAAGAATTGAAATACTACTGCAAAAACTGCAAAACAGCGGTCTGCCAAGTATGCAGCTCTTTGGAACATTCCGGTCATGCTATGGAGCACGTGGAAGACGAGGCCAACAGGCAGAAGGAACAAATACCATCTTTGGTGGGAAAGCACAAACAGAACTTGCAACACGAGAAAACCAAACTTAGTAAACTCTGCAGAGACAGCGCAAAAGTTGTTCAGCACCGGGAAGATTTAAAGGGAAACATCCAGAGGTATGCAAAAGAGTTGATTGCTATTATCAATACAAAGAGGGATCATTTGATTGCTGAGGCCGAAAACCAAGCAAAAGAAACACTGGACAGTCTGAAAGAGAAAAAGATCAAAATTGAGGGTCGCATGAAGATGATTGAAGAAGCACTGGAAAAATCAGATCTTCTTATTTCCAGAGGAACAAATGCAGAGATAATCCAACTAAAGCAATCGTTGGAATTCATCACTAAGGAAGTTGATAACGACAAGCCTACATACCCTGACCCTGTGGAAAGTCTTCCGATATTGGTTTTGGTCAGAAATGAAAATTTGCTGGAGTCAGTCCACGACAAAGAATTTGGTTGTCTAGAGCTGCTAGTGCACCAAGCGAAAGCCAGCCAATCATCTGCTGATGGCAAAGGACTGAGTGATGTGCTTGCTGGATGCGAAGCCCAATTTACTTTAGCAACAAGAAATGAAGAAGGGTTGCAGTGTTACAATACACGTGACCAAGTTGAAGTAGAGTTCCGTGATGAAGAGGGCCAGGAGTGTGACGCAAAAGTTCAGGTTAAGAATAACGAGGATGGATGTTATAATGTCACTTATTGTCTCAAACATCAGGGACAATATTCAGTTCAAATCAAGGTAAACGGAGAATTGGTTCACGGCAGTCCTCGTGATTTGCTGGTGAAAGCTCGCGAAAAAGCTCATAGCATCGCAGACCTACCTTCTATGAGTAGTGCTGGGCACATGCAACGTACTGGCTCTCTGCATTCCTTACCTGAGCGTCTCCCTGGGCATGGAGTTCACCCACAGGCTTTGTTTGTGAATTCATTTCAGGCCAAACCTGTTTTGTCCTTTGGAAAAAAGGGTTCACGCAATGGACAGTTTCGCTATCCCTGGGGAGTGGCAATAAGTCACATGGAAGAGATAGCTGTAACTGACTCTGAAAACCATCGGGTGCAAATCTTTGATATGTGTGGCAATCACTTGCGATCATTCGGCTCCCAAGGTAATGGCCGCGGGGAATTTTGTATTCCCCTTGGAATATGCTTTGATAAAGATGACAATGTTTTCATAGCAGATAGTGGTAACCATAGAGTCCAAATATTTACTGCAGAGGGGCGGTACATGGGAATGTTTGGCTGGACTGGAAACCGTGATAGTCACCTCTCTAATCCATCTGGTCTGTCACTGGATGCCAATGGAAACATCATTGTGGTCGATTCAGGGAATAAACTGATCAAGATCTTTTCTACAAATGGTCGGTTGCTAAAGAAGATTGGTGGTGCAGGCTTATTTACCAATCCCGTTCACTGTGTTCAGTGTGATGACTATTTCATTGTGTCGAGCAGCGATGAACACTGCATTAAAGTATTCGGTGGTGAGGGTGACTTCAAGTATCAGTTTGGGAACCAAGGAGGAGGGGATGGTCAGTTAAAGTTTCCCTACGGTTTAACATTGACAAAAGCAAAACAGCTGATGGTTTGTGATTGGGGAAACAACAGAATCCAAGTGTTTGAATTGGGTGGACAATTTGTGTGCAACTTTGGATCAAAAGGAAGAAGGTTAGGAGAATTTGATCATCCAATGTCTTCCGCCATTCTAAGTAATGGAAAACTTGTAGTGTGTGATTCTCGTAACCATCAAATTCAAATGTTTGAATAGCCCATGATGAGTTTTCTTCCTGCTTATCATTCTAGGATTTTCATCCTATCAGGATGTAAAACTACTATTATGTGACTTGGAAAAAAAGAAACATTTTTTAAAGGTTAGACCGGAAAATATTCAGGCTTTGTCAGGTTGCTGTACATTAAGAATTTGGCCAATTCAGTTGAACTATAATATAATTATAATATTATGGAGGAAAGGTTCATCCAATATTATTGAAGCTGGATTATCTTGATTCACTTTTTCTTGTTCTGTGGATGTAAATAATATTAATAATAAAATTAATAGATATAAAAACTTTCAACTTTGTTAACAATCCTTATTATTGTTAACAAAGTTGAAAGTTTTTCATCTCTATTTTAAGGTTTGTTCTTGTTTTGTTCTGTGAATACAAAGTTAATATTAACAAAGCTGAAATTTTTCACATCTTTATAAAGTTTCTTCTTAATTTTTAATACAAATTTTGTCATAGGTAGGGTGATTATAATAGTTGCTGTAGGGCCTTAAGGCCAGAGTCATTACCAAGACCAGGAAACGAACCTACAACTAGGTGTGGCCCCAATGCAGAGACAATTGCGACTTTTTTGCATAGAGTTTCAATCAAGTGTCATAAAGCCAAAACCAAAGTAATAATTATTACTTTGGCCAATCGAAAAGGACAGAGACAATCCAGTAAACCAATCAAAACTCAAAGTAATTACACCTAGCTGACACAAAGCACGGACAAATGTGCACACGCAAGCCACGATTGGATTTGGTTTCACTTCTGATTGGTTCAAAAAGTGGGGCGAGAACTTTGAATCAACCACTGAGTTAAGTAATGCAAAACCAAAGCAATTCGCTAATTACTTTTGACACTCAATTGAAAACCGCTCCAAGGCCAGAGTCATTACCAAAACCAGGAAACAAACCTACAACTAGGTAGCTGTGGCCACAGTGCAGAGACAATTGAGACTTTTTCGCATAAGTGATGAAATAAGCAAACAAAGTTAATGTTTTCTTGGACTTACAGGCTACCATTGCAGCTCTCTATGTGTTTACTTGCCTCAAAGTAACAGCATGGTGAGAGGAGGATCATGACAAGAAATTGTCATGACAACACCCTGCTTGTAGATGACATGATTTGAAATAAATATTATTTTTAGTGAGTGCTAGCTGTTATCCCCCTCTGTCAGTCATATTAAGACTTAAATGAAAGATTGCCATTTATCTAGAGTAGAATTCAACTCTAAGAAAATCAGTTTCTGGTTAGCAACATTGACAAAGTATGTGGAAACTGTGGCAAGTAATTCAGACAAAAGAATTTTTAACAATTTATTTGCTGTCTTCATTCTGAAATAATATTATCCACTCACTGAAAAATGTCCCATTAACCCTTTCACCCCCAAACCAGCCTAAACTGGCCATACTTAAGTACTTTTCCCTAATGCCAGATGACTCTACTCGTGAGACGTCAATGAGGAACCCCCCCAGGAGTTAAACTTTAAATCCCCAAAACACAAAAAGTGAAGAAATGGTCCTAGGTGTTCAGAGGCTGGTCGATAAATCACTATCCTGGGTAAAGTTTGTGTAAACATCTTTACTCAGATGTGCTTAGAGTGTGCACATTCTTGGTTACGTTTGCAATTTTTATATACAAATAATTATTTTTGCACAGATTGAATCTGTCAGATAGCTTATCTTAGTGACTTATCCACTGGATATTAAAAGTGACCTGGCCTTTGAACAACTGAGGCCTGGTGTTAAACCTGAGTGTCATAAAACATCAGTCGGTGTTTCACCAGAGTGTTGTGAAACAATGAACCAAGTAATTAGTTTGACCAATCACAAGGATCCAATCGGCATTCGTTCAGCTAATGACATTAATTAAAGTGATAAAGAGGGGATGCAGAGGACACACCACTACCACAACCACCACCACCACTACCACTACACCACTACTACTACTCCTACTACTACTACTACTACTACTACTACTACTACTACTACTACTACTACTACTACTACTACTACTACTACTACTACTACTACTACTACTACTACTACTACTACTACTACTACTACTGCTACTGCTACTACTACTACTACTACGACTGTACAACAACTACTACTACTACTACGACTAGGACTACGACTACTGCTACTACTACTACCACTGAAACTACCACTACCACTACCACTACCACTACTACGACTACGATGACTACTACCACTACCACTACTGCTACCACTACTACTACTACTACTTCTAGGTAGCTCTACTTTTACAAGTTAACGTTACCCATTGACTCCTAGCAGTGATTTTACTCTGTCTAATGCCAGAAAATTTTACTTGTCAGTGGGGGGCAGTAGTTCAGGGGGTCAATAGGTTAACATAACATGATAATCAACTTTTTTGAGTGAGACAATGTAATATTGCATAGTGGCGTGTCAAGAAAAATGCTGATGAAGAAGTATAGGGTAGGCTATTAATTTGTTATTGTAGAAGCTTCTACAATACCGCCGTTTATGTTGTGTCTCATGCAGCTGTTCTTTGTGTCGTCAAGCAATGCTCCAACCCATTATGTGACGACACAATTCAAAGAATGGCTGCTTGGGAGGCTACTGTTAATGTTGTTGAGTCTTGTTTTTTGGTTGAGTAGCAACTAACCAATCGCATTGACTGTGTCTTCT
>NC_090887.1:3964893-3972393 GCF_036669925.1 Montipora capricornis
TGTGACTGGAACTTTCTTCGAAATCACGTGATTGACAACTCCCAGAGAAATCTATTCTCTGGTGGACATTGCACTAGTCTATTAAACCTTGTCGTTCCATATTCAAAGTAAATTTCCAAGCTCCGAGGAAGAGGAGAGTAATTATACTAAAGGTAAAATTCTTTGGATCGTCAGTAATAGAAGAAATAGGTCTTCGTTGCTGAAGTTTGTCACAGACTCATATTGCGGAAATATCTTCATGAAATTCGAAAATTTGCTTTATTGTTTTGTAGGAAGACTGATTTCAGCACTGGAGTTCAAGAAGTTCAAGCCTTCAGTTATAAGGTAGTGGCAAGTGAAAAGTGCATTATCGGTTAAAGCTTCAAGCCTCAGTTTTAATTAACTCTTCCGCTATACTATTTTATGTCTGATGCTGTTCGAAGACTTTAATTAACTGAGGCTGAAACGGTGAAAAAGGTTTTTGGAGATTTGTGAACGAGTGCAAAATTGATTTATACAGATATATTCCTTACTTATAGAATTCAATTCTTCCTTTGGAAATGAGAAGAAAAATGTCTGCAGGCGTTCCCATTCTTCACTACTAAGTTTCAACGGTTTCAACTCACAAAATCCTATGGTTGACAATCACAACAAGACATCAACTGCGTTTTTTCGGAACCTTGAGAAAAGTGTCTATTCATTTGATACTCGTTTACTCTGGTTAATGTGCAATATATCTTGTCTTGTTTTAACATGCGCGTTTAGAAGCTTCAAATAGCCCTCTGCATGTCTGAGCACCCAAAATGATATATAATAATGCAGTCTCAAACTGAAACTCCAACACTTCAGTTCTGTTCTTCCGTAGTTCTTTATTACTTCTTTGTAAGGTTTTCAGCTTTTATTCAATATTCATGGTGAATAATGAGAGAAAAGGAATCGATCATAAAATAACTACAAATATCACATGTTGTTTCGATAATTAACTTTTAAAAGGGTAGTGAAAGGCAATCGTGCAACCTAGCATCAAAGAACTTGAAAGATCCCCCAAAAAATGCGGTCGAGTTTAATTAATCTTCTCGCCGGCAATGATTCACTTCGGCAACATTTGGTCAAGAGAATTAATATGCTTCAATGAGGACTTGATTTGCAAGGTTAATAGTTTTCATCCGCGACGCCAGGGTAAGAGCCAAGAGCGAAAAGAAACTCTTCATGTTTCATTCCCCCACCGACGCATCACCAGTTACTTAATAAAGTAACCCCTTCATATTAAAGTACGAAAGTTATTCGCTGATGGCAAACACATCAATACAAATTGTTTCATAGTGATAATTGCTAGCTGATCCGGTCCATGCCATTTTTCAATTCCAGCAGATTCTAATAATAACTGTGATAGTTACCCAGGGAGCTCCATTCACCCGAAAGTGGTTTTCAGGGACGTCCTGCATGCGATCGAATTGGAATTTAAAGATGTTGTGGAATTCGTGTTATTGTAAAAGACGATTGTTTTGTTTTTCGTCTTGTGGCTTTTGGTCAAAAGGAAGTCTTAACTTCATGGCCCAAGTTAAATAATTTATGACATTTGGAATGTTTCTCAGAAAAGCCGACGTCATGTGTGACGGGAACTTTCTTTGAAATCATGTGATTGACAACTCCCAGAGAAATCGATTGTCTGGTGGATATAGCACTAGTCCATTAAACCTTGCCGTTCGATATTCAAGGTAAATTTCCAAACTCCGAGGAAGAGGAGAGTAATTATACTTAAAGGTAAAATTAATTGGACCGTCATAGGAAATAGGTTTGGCATTCATCAAATAAGTCGTTGCTAAAGTTTCTTTCCGTGAACCTGTCGCAGACTCATAATGAGTAAAATAACTTGATGAAATTCGAAAATTTGCTTTATTGTTTTGTAGGAAGCTGATTTCAGCACTGGAGTTCAAGAAGTTCAAGCCTTCAGTTATAAGGTAGTGGCAAGTGAAAAGTGCATTAGCGGTTAAAGCTTCAAGCCTTCAAGCCTCAGTTTTAACTCTTCCACTATACTATTTTATGTCTGATGTTGTTCGAAGATTTGAATGTTCTTTCTTTAACTGAGGGTGAAACGGTGAAAAAGGTCTTTGGAGATTTGTGAACAAGTGCAAAATTGATTTATACAGATATATCCTTACTTATAGAATATATTCAATTCTTGTTTTGGAAATGAGAAGAAAAATGTCTGCAGGTGTTCCCGTACTTCAGCGGATACTAAATTTAATGACTCACGGTTTCAACTCACAAAATCCTATGGTTCACAATCACAAGACGACGTTAAGTACTTTTTTCGGAACCTTGAGAAAAGTGTCTATTCATTTGATACTCGTTTACTCCGGTTAATGTGCAGTATATCTTGTTTTGTTTTAACATGGGCGTTTAGAAGCCTTAAATAGCCCTCTGTCTGAGCACCCAAAATGATATATAATAATTCAGTCTCAAACTGAAACTCCAACACTTCAGTTCTGTTCTTCCGTAGTTCTTTATTACTTCTTTGTAAGGTTTTCAGCTTTTATTCAATATTCATGGTGAATAATGAGAGAAAAGGAATCGATCATGAAATAACTACAAATATCACATGTTGTTTCGATAATTAACTTTTAAAAAGTAGTGAAAGGCAATCGTGCAACCTAGCATCAAAGAACTTGAAAGATCCCTCAAAAAATGCGGTCGAGTTTAATTAATCTTCTCGCCGGCAATGATTCACTTCGGCAACATTTGGTCAAGAGAATTAATATGCTTCAATGAGGACTTGATTTGCAAGGTTAATAGTTTTCATCCGCGACGCCAGGGTAAGAGCGAAAAGAAACTCTTCATGTTTCATTCCCCCACCGACGCATCACCAGTTACTGAATATAGTAACCCCTTCATATTAAAGTACGAAAGTTATTCGCTGATGGCAAACACATCAATACAAATTGTTTCATAGTGATCATTGCTAGCTGATCCGGTCCATGCCATTTTTCAATTCCAGCAGATTCTAATATTAACTGTGATATTTACCCAGGAAGCTCCACTCACTCGAAAGTGGTTTTCAGGGAAGTCCTGCATCCGATCGAATTGGATGTTGGGGAATTCGTGTTCTTATAAAAGACGATCGCTTTTGCTTTTCGTCTAAGTGGCTTTTGGTCAAAAGAAAGTCTTAACTTCATGACCGACGTTAAATAATTTGACACATGTTTGGAACAGTCTGGAATGTTCCTCAGAAAAGCCGAAGTCATGTGTAACGTCTTTGAAATCACGTGATTGACAACTGCAAGAAAAATCGATTGTCTAGTGGATATTGCACTAGTCCATTAATCTTGCTGTTCGATATCCAACTTAAATTTCCATTGCAAAACGTAGTTTTTTTTGTCGTACTCGGATAGCAGCAGCTTTTCTCCTGTCGGCTTTTGCCCCAGCTCGTCAAACAGGAGTTTGAAACCCAGAGGAAGAAGACATCAATTATGTCAGCTTGAAGATAAAGTTCATTATAATCGCCAGTCATGGAAAACATTGATTGGCATTCACTGATCAAAGTTATTGTATTGTTATTATTCCAGTGTTTGGGAAAAATGGGTCACAATAAAACAGTTTGAAATTAATCTTTGAAACCCGGGCTTTGAAACACCTCCTAACCTTACTCTAACCGCAGCCTTTTTATAGTGCAAGACATTTCCGGTTAGGTTCGGTAAAGTCCAAAATAATATGCGTTTTCTGGCAAGTCTTGCGTAACGTGACTTAAATAGTTCTTAAAAGGCTTCAAAGGACGACACTCCCATCATTTTTATTAACTCGAACAATCTTTTTCTTGATTTTGAGTTGAGCAAGGCCGCACCAGTATTACTTCTACTGACATATTCCACCTATTGCAAATACTCGGTGCCAGCTGAGACTCATCCAACCAACTCGTAAGGCAAAAGAAACACAACCAAAAAAAATCAAAGATCGTCAAAAAATTCAGGAGAGTAACTGCCCAAGAACCCCTTTTCCCTTTTACAACCCTAACCTCTCACGTCTTTCATGACAAACTTTAATGCCAAGTACGAATCACGAAAATTAGGCCCTTTCTTATCGATGAGAAATAAATTTTATTGGACAGGAAAAAGAGAAAAGACTGAATACTCCATTTTTTTTTATATATCGTCTTGCCAGGATATTCTTGCCCGTCTTGCTCCCGAAATGAATGGACTTGGCCCGGAATATCGTCTGAGAAATTTTGAGGGCAAACTAGCTTTTCCCATACCACATACAGATAATTTAAAGCGAAGTTTTTGTTACAGCGGGGCTTGTTTATGAACAGTTTACCTGATAAAGTAAAGAAAACTGGCTATATGAAGCAGTTCAAACGAAACATCAAGAGGGTAACCAACTTATCGGATTCCCACACAGCAATCTTTCAAAACAGCTGAAAGCATTTTCTAAAACATTTTTCAGCTTAGCCAAACGAAGTTTCTCCGTGTGTTTAAAAAAAATGAGAATGTTGATACCTTCAGCCACTAATCCGATGGTGATTTACCTAGTTATTATCGTTTTCAATGCCGTTCACTTTGTCATTATCATTGTCGCTAACATAGTTATTGATAATGTCATTGTCTGTACCATTGCTATTGCCATTGTCATTTCCTTTGTCAATGTCATAGTCATTGGCGCTAACAAAGGCATTGTTAAAGACTTTGCTGGTCACATCGCTATTGCTATTGCCGTTTTTGTTACCATTGGCATTGCCACTGCTATTGCGATTATTTTTGCCATTAAATTGCTGTTGTCAACTTCATTAAGGAGCTTACGAATGGACGACGTTGACACGATGGCGTCGTTAGATTGCGTGACATACATACTGCGTTTGCATTTTTGGGCACTTGCCGGAGTCGCGCCAAAGTCGACGACCTTGGTGAGGGCGATTTGCCGGCGTCTTAAAAATAGCAGGACGTGAGGTTAGTTGTCAAAGTTATCTCCCGATGCTTCAGTTGTTTTTGCCAGATAATCAAGTATCACATTCAGGGGTATGTTCTTGACATGTGTTTTTGATTTTTTTGTCTGGTTTTATTGAAGGGGTGACCTTGTGCTTTGCCACGGCGAATAGCCCAACTACAAATAAAATCGTCTTTGAAACTCAAAGCCAAGTCTCCAAGTGTCGGAGCTAAAACTAAGCCACTGTAAGTGGTTATCTGGTCAGGTATCTTAAGCTGTTCAGCAAGTTTATAAGTGTACTACCTGTAAAAACGAACCTCAGCCGTGCATTCGTCGTTTGTTTTCTTATCTAAATCGAACCTTTCGTAGTTCCAGAACGGAAACTATGGGTTTTTTGGTTTTTGAACATCGTAGAAAAAGTACAAAGTTATGCTCGTTTGATAGGCTTACACTACACAAGCTTTCGTGTCTCTAAAGTTAGACATTTTGTAGTGAACAACTTGTGTTGTGAAAAGATGAAAGCAAACTTCAGAAACGGCGAGAAAATTTACCGCACATGCACGAACATCGTCCGCGTCTTTACAGCGAATATCGTAAACTTTTAAATTTCTACAGTACAGCGACACAGAACTATGACGTGACCCAACGGCATCGTCGTGCGAACGTCGTCGATTCGTAAACTGTCATTGTCAGTGGCATTGCTATTGGCATTGTCACTTTCTTTGTCATGATCACTGCCATTTTCCTTGTCATTTCAATAGTCATTGTTGTAGCAATTACCACTGTCATTAGTATTATCAAGTGTATGTTAACGTAGTTCTCAACTTTCGTAACTTTCAGTTGCATATATCGTCATGGCATGTGAATATTCTTCCTTTTGGGACATCGAAAGACCACCCTATGTAGTTCTTCTGGGTGATGTTGGTACTGGTAAGTCCACTTTAGTAGAGAAACTGACTGGAGAAAAAGGCAGGAGCTCAGATGCGAACGAGAGTTTCACAAGCACCTACGACGTTTTCTGGGTCTCTGACGGCAGCTTTATTGTAGCCGACACACCAGGCAGCAACTCAGTGAAAGATAAATTGGACCACAACGTGGAGATTTCTGGCGCTCTCAATCTTAGACCTGTCTCAAGAATATTGATTGTTGTCAAAGCTGAGACTCGCATTGATTCTGTGATCGACAATGCTCGCAAGTATGCAGATCGCTTTCTGGAGCTCCCTATGGACGTGGTTGGGGTTCTTGTCACGCATATGGATATGGTGGAATGGACAGAGAAGGATTTTACGCCGCGGATAAAAGATGAGCTTGGTATCGATACCATTGTCTTTTCTTGGATTACCATAGATCACGAGACACTGAAGAAAAATATACTAGAGACCTGCAATGAAAACTATGACCTGACAGTGAATGATGAAAACTTTTTTAAGCTTTTTAAAATCCACAACAGTCATCGAAAGATTCTAAAATCCACCAGCGATGAGGTTAAGAACTTTTTAGACAAGAAAAGGGATTTTGATGAGCAAAGAAAAGCTTTCCAAGGCAAGGATTTGGTTGACCTTGTATTTGAGTTCCAAGCTTACATGACAGATGAAATTGTTGAAGCCCAGAAGAGGATGTCCGAGATCAACAACTTTACATTTGATGGTGATGGTGCAGCCAATGAAGCTGCTCACGTTGCTAACATGGTGAATCAACTTCGCGTGGTTCTGTACGATATCAGAACGGAATGTCTCGGATACCAGAGTGAGCATGGAGTATCTGAATTGCGCAAATGTCCATACTGTGGTACTATTTGGACCAAGGTGGAAGGTTGTGACGGCAATACAATCTGTGGAGAACGACCCTCCAATGCCAACGACTTCAGGGACCCAGCATACGCAGAACTGGGTACCTTCTCGTTTATATGGAATGGTGGTATGTTTCTAATTAGAAAGGTCAGCAATAGGACCGTGAAATCTGAGAGAGCGTCTGAGCGACATCTTGGATGCGGAAAGTCAATCAACTGGAAAGAGATGGCAAGATTTGAGGTTCCATCTGAATTCAGTGAAACTGTTAAGGTCGCAACAAGTGATATCAAGACCCTGCCACCAGCTGCAGCGAATTTTCGAGAAAAGCTGTCTGGAAAGATAGATGCTGCCACAAAAAAGAAGAAAATACCAAAACGACCATCTCAGTCTTAAAGAAACCAGACATGTCTTGCTTACTTGACCTTACTTTTTCTTGTTTGACACTCTAACGAACATTTTAATATGTTTGAATGTAATCATCATCATTTTATTTGCTTTTTATTTGACGAGGATAATAACACTGAACAGGAAAGCTTAAAATCTTGTGGTCCTCCATAAAACTAGTGAAACATTAAACACAAATGTAACAAGAGGCTCTATGTAGCCAATACTCATGCGCTGCCAGGTTATTTGTACTTTTGTTGACAGTTTAATAATAATAATAATAATAATAATAATAATAATAATAATAATAATAATAATAATAATAATAATAATAATAATAACAACAACTTTATGGTACACCACAAAATAAGGTATATAGGTGTTACAAGAATCTATTTGAGAGAAGTTGCTCTTTATCGTGTGAGTTCAT
>NC_090887.1:3977393-3979893 GCF_036669925.1 Montipora capricornis
ACAACTTACCTACTTAAGGGCTTGAAACAGGAGAGGGATGCACTGTTTATTTTGTCATGCAAAATGGACTGATGTTCCAAGCATAGATACATTTTAAGACTCTAATACTTCTTTTCAAGTCTTTATATTAATTTTTCTGACTCAACAATATATTTTTCAGCAGCTATTAATTTTTTGAATAATCCCCTACCCCCTACCCCATGTAAAGTTACAGCCCCGTAGGTAAATGTATGCAAGCATAAATTTCCATGCACTAATGTAACAAGGAAAACATTATACCTCACGCGCTTAGCTGCGCATGAGTAATCAAAACACGACAGCAACGTCGACAGCAACATGACAGCAACCAATTTACCTTCAAAGGATAAAGAAAACGAGACGCCTACAACGGCTACAAGAGCGTATCCTTGGAATGCGCAAACAGTTAACACGAATTGTCCAGTTACAGTGAATTTCAATGACAGGTAAAGTTCGGAAAATGGCGAGAGATTACCAGAAAGACAAATCTGTAATATAACTTGAAGTTGTTTGTTGTAAAAACTCATTATTAATATTACTAAATTTGCAAATGCAAACAACGAAGCCCTATTTATTTTTTTGAAGGAGACTTTATTCAAAACCTACAGTTTTACTTGCTTCGTTAACTCCGTTCATCCAAAAATTACAAGATCAGCCTTAAATCATCCGAAAAACGTATTACAAATCACAGTTCAACAACTTATCATCCTGGACCAGTTGTTCAAAAGCCGATTAACGCTAATCTCAGGTTAAAAATTAACAAAGGAGTTTATTCTCTACTCCCAAATGCTGTTCAAGGCTGATATTCGGTAAAACGTTACATTAAAAGAAGCCAATCTTGAAAAACAAAAATAAGCAAAGGAAACTTTCACCAAAAAGTTGAAAACAATAAACAAGTCCGGTTCCGTAATCCTAGTGTAGTTCCTTGCAAACTGTTTGAATCTGCCGTGGCGAAGACAAGAAGACAACATCTGTACTCCATTTCTCTTAATGCTCAAAAATCTAACATTCCGTAATTGCGTGTTCTACAGTCCAGTCCAAAGTTCTAATTTTACAATTCCATAACTTGATTAACTTGGTACCAAACGTTTCACAATAACTTCAAATCTCGTTAAGAAAAAAAAGCTTAAATCCAGTAGTCCAGTCCTCTCTATCATCGATTCAAAACTCAACAAAAGCTACAAGTAGTAAATAGTTCTCAGAAACTACAAAAGTTCGTCATGATTCTACAATCGAGCTGAACAAAAAACTATCGAAAACGAAATTAAAAAAACCCTAGTGATCGCTTCGCGAGAGAACAGACAAACAGCCAAAACTGTTCTGTGCCTGCCCCTTACGGCACTGAAAAAAGTACCGTACTTAGTACAATGGTACTTGACCGTAGCCCTTATCCGAGAAATCAATCTTAGGCAAAAGCCCGGGGGGGGGGGGGGGGGAAATTGATATATCCCTGGATGGGGAGGTGCGGCGGGCCCTCATCCCCTGACTCTGTTTAAGACAAATATGGCTGATTTTCCTACCCATTTTAAGACAGAATTCCGATTTTTGATACCCTGTTTAAGACATTTAAACCAGTTTAAGACAAAAATTGATAAATCGATACCCTGATTAAGACAAAAAATTATAAATTCGATACCCTGTTCAAGACAAAAATCCCGAAAAACATACCCTGGCTGGCCGCACGTCCCCATTAAGCCCTTATAAGGGAGTACCTTATAAGCTCCGCCGCATGGGAATGAGGAAGAGGGACCGATGCGAAGTCCCCGTGACGGTGATAGCCATTTCGTTTTTTTAAAACTTTTATTTTGTTTGCCGTTGAAAGCTATTTTCTTATTTTCTTTCTAAGTCAAAACGGCTGAACGAACTGGTTCCCAAGAAATATTGGAGTATTCGTTGTATGCAAAATACTTCTAATTAAGTCACAGGCAACCCAAACACATAATTTGAATGCTCAGTCAACGCAAGAGTTTGTAGGGTTAATGTGGGAAACATGAAATGCAGAAAAAAAATCGGCTAATCCTAGTTTACAGCGAGGAAAATACAAGAAATAAACTTACTTTTACTTCATCTTGTGTCCTTGTGTCGATTTGAGGCGTTCTGGGCAAGTTTTGAAATTTGCTCCTATCCTTCATTAAAAGAAGACAAGGCTGGAAACTCCGAACCTCTGAAAACCACTGATCACTCCGCGATCGAGGACGATTGAATCCCAAAAATCGGCTTGTTTCGGTCTTTTGTCCACTCTCACATGAAGATTGATAACAAACGATATAGCATAAATGCCCAGAGTCCCAGAGCAATCTCCACATGCTTAGAGAACAAGCCAGTTACATGTAACTATCAGCAACGAAGAGAACGAACGCGATCATCACATCGCATTCATAGCAATCGAAGGACTTCTGTTGCTCAGACTGATGACCGGGACAGGGAATGGATTGCTTCCGTTGCTTTCAGCTGAGAACGACTCGTTAGGTTCGATGGTTTT
>NC_090887.1:3984893-4009893 GCF_036669925.1 Montipora capricornis
CCGACGCGATTTCGTGGTTGCCAACGGTTATAATAAAATCCCAAGGCTGCAGACTAAATTTCTGAGGTGCCACCAATTTGGGCTTTTACTTCGGGTAGAGGAGCACAGAACGCATCATCAGAAAAGAATGCAAATGCGAGAAATTTACTCACAAATAATTAGTACATGGAAGTTTGGCAGTGTGGAAGTGTGGAAGTGTGGAAGTTTGGAAGTTTGGCAGTGTGGTAGTGACCCTAAGCCGAACACGAACCCTAGCCCACACTGCCAAGATTCCACACTGCCACACTGCCACACTTCCACACTGCCAAACTTCCACACTTCCACACTGCCAAACTTCCACACTTCCACACTTCCACACTTGCAAACTTCCAAACTTCCCCACTGCCAAATTTCTACACTTCCACACTGCCGGATTGCTAAGGCGGTCTACAAACATACAAAATTATTCAAAACTACAAAACTATGATTTACCTTGTGTTTAATTATGCCACAAAACTAATTCCATTTTGATGACGCGTTCGGTGCTCTTCTACCCGAAGTAAAAGCCCCAATTTGAGTCAAATATTCCTGGATAAAATATTCCCACGGTCACAATTTCACATCAGAATCAATTGACAAAGATTGAACCTTCATTTCAACCCACTATCAACGCAATAGAAGTCCTGCGAACAACGTTAGGCGGTGAATATTGAAACAAAACAGCATTCAAAGGCGGTGCTTTATCACAAAAGTGGCCACGGCTTCGACCGTTGATAACAAACTGACCCTTACTGGGGTGGCGGACCGCGGTTTGTCAACCGCAAAATTTCTTTATTCCCCTGGGTCTACTGGCATGACCTGCATTGACTCAGTCGTCCAATCACAGTCACCTCTCCTTCGTGTTGACAAAGTTCAAACACATTCGCGAAGGCGGAAAGCATTGAAAGATGCGAGAATGAAAGCCGTAGTAAAC
The DNA here is from genome assembly GCF_036669925.1 of Montipora capricornis. NCBI lineage: Eukaryota > Metazoa > Cnidaria > Anthozoa > Scleractinia > Acroporidae > Montipora > Montipora capricornis. The sequence goes on from NC_090887.1 coordinate 3,985,846, forward strand.
AAACTTTTGCGCATTCATGCCGCTTTTATTAGTTAATAGGAATATATATTGACATGAAAATAAACTTTGTTCGCGTAGGATATTGTGCTACGAATATTTTGTGGCTGGACTTACTGATGCTAGTCAAATTTTATTATTAGCATCTGAGAGAAAACAGTCGCGTCGGGAGACGCAGGGAAATAAAAAAAATGCCCTTAATAAACTACGGGAACAAATTTTATTTGCATAATTAATGTTAATTTCTTGAAGGCTTGATAAATACAGTTACGATCGCGAACAGCCTACTACGTACAAAATCCTATTTAATTTGTTTGGTCAGAACCAAACAAATCTTTTGTTTTCAAATCAAGCGCGCGCTCTGGATGGCGCAATTTATGACGCAATTTTCACTGATTGTGTGATACGCGTGCGTTTCTTCTGCTTAACCCCCTCAAATTTTTTCTTGCATATTATTAATAAGTAATCACGTGATTTTTCTCGTGCAATTTGGAATAAATAAGCACTTGTAAATTTTTTACTTAGCAAGTGATCTTGGTATACAGAAAGAAAACTGGGGGTAACCACGCACTTTTCAGAACGCCATACATTTTTTGTATTTTAAAGCTTTTTACAAATGTTGTTGATTATTATCTTCGAAAAATGCGTGGTTACCCCAATTTTCTTTTTGGATTTCAATAACACTTGTTAAGATCTGCTTTTTTCGCATATTCAGTAAACCGCGTAAAAATACGGTTGAATTAGTAGGCACGGTCCTTAACCATCTCGAATGTTTTCATGCATATTATTAATAAGCAATCCCATGATTTTTCTCGCGCAATTTGGAATAAATAAGCACTTGTATATTTTTTACAAATTGCACTCGCCCTTCAGGCTCGTGCAATTTTTGTCGTCTTTGAAAAAATTTACTCATACTTATTTATTCCAAATTGCATTGGAAATCACTTGATTACCAAAACAAATATGAATCTGCAAGAAAATTTACAACTGTATCATAGAGACTCTTGTCCTTCGGCCATCGACGTTTTATAAGCTTTATGTGTTGCTTTTCTTATAAAATTTACAACGCTGTAATTAACACTATTTTGTTTGTAAAAAGTGAGTTAAAAAAACATTCATTCAGTAATTTGTTTTCCTGATCAGATGGAGATTTTCTTCCCATTTCCAAGTGCATACGTACTTCAGTGTATATTCCTGGGTAATTTTCGGTTTCCGGTTCCCGATTCTGGATTTCCGACACTCGTTTCCACACTCTCGATTTTTCATTCGCCTAGGTGAACGCCGCAAATGAAAGTCGGTGATTTGCAACCTGTTTGTTTGCGGTTCACTTAAAATCTTGCAAAATGTAATTCAGAAACGATTGGAATGTAATAAACGTTTTGCAAAGGTGAAGGTGAAGATGATTGAATTTTGACCAGCAATTGTATGAAAGGTGCTAAAGCTGAGTTGCGAAGATACAAATATATAGACCTTATTCATAAATGGCGGTCACATTTATAATTCTTTTGTCCACGTGCAAATTAGCCTACCAAGCCTGATTTCAGAGCAAGAATTCTTTTCAATTCACTGTAGGGTATCGAGGCTTGGTAGGCTAATTTGCACTTCGACAAAAGAATTATAAATTGACCGCCATTTATGAATAAGGTCTATTAGTTTTATACTCTATACGGAAAACGTGTAAATAAACCTCTTGTTCATTGCCACCGCTATTGCCATTGTTTTCGTCATTGTCATCGGCACTGCCATTGCTAGAGCGAGTTTCAATTGAGTGTCGTAAAACCCAAACCAAAGTTATTACTTTGGCCAATCAAAAAGGACAGAGGCAATCCAGTAAACCATTCAAAACTCGAAGTAATTACACGTAGCCGACACAAAGCGCGGGAAAATGTGCTTGCGCGAGCCACGACTGGTTTTGGTTTCACTTCTGGTTGGTTGAAAAAATGGTGTGAGAACTTTCAACCTATCACTGAGTGAAGTAATCATAAACCAAAGTAATTATCTAATTACTTTCGACACTCAATTGAAAACCGCACTAATGTGATTATCATCACTATAATCATTGATAGAGCGGTTTTCAAATGAGTGTCGTAAAACCAAAACCAAAGTAATTACTTTGGCCAACTGAATCAAAAAGGACGGAGACAATCCAGTATACCAATCAAAACTCGAAGTAATTACACGTAAGCCGACACAAAGCGAGGGAAAATGTGCACGCGCAAGCCACGATTGGTTTTGGTTTCACTTCTGATTGGTTGAAAAAGTGGCGCGAGAACTTTGAACCAATCACTGAGTGAAGTTATGCAAAACCAAAGTAATTCTCTAATGACTTTTTGTACACTAGATTGAAAACCGCTCTATTGCTGTCATTGTCATTTTATGGTGATTTACCTTGTTATTATCGTTTTCAATACCATTCACTTCGTCATTATCATTAACATTGTCATTGCCAATGCCATGTCGCTAACATAGTTATGTTGAAAATATCATTGTCTGTACCATTGCTACTGCCGTTGTCATTTCCTTTGTCAATGTCATTGTCATTGGCGCTAACAAAGTCATTGTTTAAGACTTTGTTGGTCACATCGCTATTATTGCTATTGCCCTTGTCACTGACATCGCTATTGCCATTTTTGTTACCACTGGCTATTGGTAATGGCTATTGCCATTTTTGTTACCACTGCTATTGCGACTATTAATGCCATTAAAATTGCTGTGGTCACTGTCATTACGGAGCTTACGAATGGACTACGTTTGCACGATGGCGCCGTTAGATTGCGAGACATGCATACTGCGTTTGCCTATATGGACACTTACCGGAGTCGCCCCAAAGTCGACGACGTTGGTGAGGGCGATTTGCTGGCGTCTTAAAATAGCAGGACGCGAGGTTAGTTGTCAAAGTTCTCTTCCCGATCTGTTTTTGCCAGATAATCAAGTATCACATTTAGGGGCATGTTCTTGACATATGTTTTTGATTTTTTTTGTCTGGTTTTATTGAAGGGACGACCTTGTGCTTTGCCCTCTGTTACTGAAAGCCAAATCTCCAAGTGTGAAAGTAAAAACTAAACCACTGTAAGTGGTTATCTGGTCAGGTATCTGAAGCTGTTCAGCAAGTTTATAAGTGTCCTCTCTGTAGAAACGAAACTCAGCCTTGCACTCGTCGTTGTTTTCTTATCCAAATCGAATCTTTCACAGTTCCAGAACGAAAAGCATGGTTTTTTGGCTAGTGAACATCGTATAAAAAGTACAAATTCTTGTTCGTTCGATAAGCGTATGCTATACAAGTTTTTGTGTAGGCATTTTAGGTTGACTAACTTGCCTTATAAAAAGGTAAAAACAAAGTTTAGAAACGGCGGGAAATTTACCGGACGTCGTCTTTACCGCGAGCATGACGTGACCCAACGGCACCGTCGTGCGAGCATCATCGATTCGTAAGCTCTCTACTGTCATAGCCGTGACACTATCATTGTAGTTGCTATTGCCACTGACACTGGCATTGGCACTGTTCATGTCATGGTCATTTATATCGTAACTGTCCTTGTCATTGTCATTTTCCTTGTTATTTCAATAGTCATTGCTTTAGAAATTAACACTGTCACTGGAATTATCAAGTGAATTTTAACATAGTTCTTAACTTTCGTAACTTTCAGTTGCATATCTCATCATGGAATGGGTCAATCGCTTCATATGGAACTTCCAAAAACCACCCTATGTAGTTCTTCTGGGTGATGTTGGAACTGGTAAGTCCACTATATTAGAAAAACTGACGGAAGAAAAAGGCAGGAGTTCAGATGCGAAAGAGAGTTTCACAAGGACCTACGAAGTTTTGTGGGTCCCTGACGGCAGCCTGATCGTAGCCGACACACCAGGCAGCAACTCACTGAAAGATAAAGGGGACCACAACTTGGAGATAGCAAGGGCACTCAATTTTAGACCTGTCTCAAGAATATTCATTGTTGTCAAAGCTGAGACTCGCATTGGTGCTGTGGTGGACAATGCTCGCAAGTATGCAGATCGCTTTCTGGAGCTCCCTATGGACGTGGTTGGGGTGCTGGTCACGCACATGGATTTAGTTGACTGGACAGATAAGGACTTCACACCCCGGATAAAAGATGAGCTTGGTATTGATTCTGTTGTCTTTTTTTGGATTACCACAGACCGAGAGACACTAAAGAAAAACGTATTAAAGACTTGCAATGGGCAATACAACCTGACAGTGAATGATGAAAACTTTTTTAAGCTTTTCAAAATCCAGAGCAATCATCGCAAGATTCTAAAGTCCACCAGCGATGAAGTTAAGAGGTTTTCAGAGAAGAAGAAGGCTTTCGATGAAGCAAGAAGAGCGTTCAATGGAAAGGATTTGGTTGACCTTGTTTTTGAATTCCAGGCTTACATGACAGATGAAATTGTTGAAGCCCGGAAGAGGATGTCCAAGATCAACAACTTTACATTTGAAGGTGATGGCGCTGCCAATGAAGCTGGTCACGTTGCTAATATGGTGAATCAACTTCGCATGGTTCTCTACGATATCAGAACGGAATGTCTCGGATACCAGAGTGAGCATGGAGTATCTGAATTGCGCAAATGTCCACACTGTGGTCTCATTTGGACCAAGGTGAAAGGCTGTGAAGGCGATACAACCTGTGGAAATCGACCTTACAATGTCAACGACTTCAGAGACCCAGCATACGCACAACTGGGCACCTTCTTGTTTAGATGGTTTGATGGTCGTCTTCGCATCACCAAGGTCAGCCACAAGACCGTGAAATCTGAGAGAAGTTGTAAACCAAAATTTGGATGCGGAAAGTCAATCAACTGGAAACAGATGGCAACAGTTGAGGTCCCATCTGAATTCAGTGAATCGGTGAAGGTCGCAACAAGTGATATCAGGACCCTGCCACCAGCTGCAGCGAATTTTCGAGAAGAACTGTCTGGAAAGATAAATGCTTCCACAAGAAAGATGAAACTACCAGAAAGACCATCCCAGCATAAGACCGAGAAATCTGACCGACAAGTTCACAACTCACTTGGATGTGGAAAGTCAATCAACTGGAAACAAATGGCAACAGTTGAGGTCACATCTGAATTCAGTGAAGCGGTGAAGGTCGCAACAAGTGATATCAGGACCATGCGACCTGCTCTAGCGAATTTTCGAGGAAAACTGTCTGAAAAGATAGATGCTGCCGGAAGAACGACGAAACTACCAGAAAGACCATCCCAACATAAGACCCAGAAATCTGACCGACAAGTTCACAACTCACTTGGATGTGGAAAGTCAATCAACTGGAAACAAATGGCAACAGTTGAGGTCCCATCTGAATTCAGTGAAGCGGTGAAGGTCGCAACAAGTGATATCAGGACCATGCGACCTGCTCTAGCGAATTTTCGAGGAAAACTGTCTGAAAAGATAGATGCTGCCGGAAGAACGACGAAACTACCAGAAAGACCATCCCAACATAAGACCGAGAAATCTGACCGACAAGTTCACAACTCACTTGGATGTGGAAAGTCAATCAACTGGAAACAAATGGCAACAGTTGAGGTCCCATCTGAATTCAGTGAAGCGGTGAAGGTCGCAACAAGTGATATCAGGACCATGCGACCTGCTCTAGCGAATTTTCGAGGAAAACTGTCTGAAAAGATAGATGCTGCCGGAAGAACGACGAAACTACCAGAAAGACCATCCCAACATAAGACCGAGAAATCTGACCGACAAGTTCACAACTCACTTGGATGTGGAAAGTCAATCAACTGGAAACAGATAGCAACAGTTACGGTCCCACCTGAATTCAGTGAAACGGTTAAGGCCGGAGCAAGTGATGACAAGACCATGCGACCTGCTCTAGCGAATTTTCGAGGAAAACCGTCTGAAAAGATAGATGCTGCCGGAAGAACGACGAAACTACCAAAAAGGCCATCCAAGTTTTAGAGAAATCAGATACTCCTTAAGCCTTTTGAAACTCCAAAAGACATTTTTATGTGATTAAATCTAATGATAATAATAATCGTCACCATAATCATAATAATAACACTGAACAACAAGGCTTAAAAACGCGAGGTCCTACATAAAACTAATTGTAAATGACAACTTACTGCCATACTTTATGCCAATTGACGTATGAGATCAGACTTGCTCGAAGCTGACTCATTGACGGTAATCACAAGATTATTGTTGCTCAGTTTATCGTGACTGTTGCCGTGGCTTCGTCTTTATAATATATGACATTTGGCACCTTGCAGATAGTATTTTCATTATCTTGGATAGTTTGCTCGACCGCCAGTGGTACAAGAGACACATAAGTTCGGTGTGAAGATAGCGTCCTCTGTATATTAGAAACTATTATATTAAAAAAAACTAGAAATTATCCCTCGAAAGAAGCAATAAGTAACGCTAAGCATAGATGATTTGCAACTTTTCTCAGAAATGTATTGCTTACAATCTCCCATAGGTAGCTTTAAAGAAGGTTAAGTTTGCCACATTTGCTAGCAATGAAAATGCCTTAAACTTGGTGATTAGAATGCCATGATAAGTAATTATTAAAGGTAATAAACTTTACGCAAGTCCGACAACGTGGTTCACTTATGACTGATTATTATTATTTTTTAGTCACTTTCACCACAGCAGAGAAACAGGCTGTGGTGGGGGTCGCACAACAGAGCGAGGCTACAAATTAAGTGCGCCCTTTTACCCTCCCAACCATGATATACCACAGAAGACAGACCACAACACCGGGAACTACATGCCCTACTCTTTTACAATTTCATGTAAAACTGGTAGCTATGTAATGTGGCATGTAAAAGGTAGTTTAAGTATGTAAACTATTGTAATGTGATGTGATAGAATAGTATGAAGTGATTTTAAAGTTAAACTCTTGTCAGTCTTAAGGTTAGTCTCCTGGGGGTGTCACGCAACGCTGCCCCCAAAGACTCTTTTGGGGGAGGGTTGCGTGACATTCTGGAAGTCAGCAGCGGAGGAAACTACCTTAAAGTTAGAGGTCAGGAACACCTTTAAGTACCTGGACAAAAATATTTGCAGCAATAGACTCACATTCCAGTTTGATAAGAATTTTTGACTGCTAAAGGTTGAAACTTTTTGCAATCTATTGTTATTTTTCGATTGGAGCCTAACAGCCAAAGTTAGAGGTCGAGAATACTCCATTAAGATTTTGGCGAAAATCATTATAGCTTTAAAGTAAGACTTAAGGTAATTCCTTAGTATTGCATTGCGCATCCCTACTGCGCACGATTTTCGCGTCATTAGCGCGCGCACATGAGCACGTGCGCACACAACACGTAAGAGATTTCGCTCAAATTAAACCGGATAGCAAAATAAATGCTCCTTTTCTCTCAAACGAGCACGGTGACCCCCGATTTTTTTTTTCAGGCATTTGCGAAGAACAGTCTAATAAATAACATATTTGAAGAAGAAAAAAATTTTGATAGTAGAACATGAATAGTTTTTGGAAAACAGTGCCGTACTGGGTGTATTTTACCCAAGGCGAGGACTTCAAGCTAACCACGGAACTGTCCCAAAAAGTGCACTATTTCCACAACCAGGAAATCAAAGTCAGCGTAAATGAAGCATTACTGCTTTATTTTCAGAATAAAATTGTGTGCCTTTGAAGTAACCAAGACTTAATTCTGTATGAAGGTGATTCGAATTTTTAACGCAAAAACAGTAAAAATACCCCATTTTAAGAGCCTGCTGACGCATAAACAAGCACGGTGACCCCATTTTTTTATTGAATTTTTTTCATGTTCATATCATGAATGTAAATTACGCCAAGTTTCCAAAAAAGTTTGATAGTAGAACAATTTCAAGGGAATTACCTAATAATTTGATAGGAGCGTTTGATTTTAAAAATTTCAAAATAAATTTAATGCAATTTGTTACTGTGTTAAGTACAGCAAGAGATGCAGCATGGCGGATTGCTGACATTGCTTGGCGTACGCTTATAAAAGATCAGAGATGTTCAATAAATAAAAGCTTTTGGTACCACACACTAGCTTTCTCTTAATTTTGTATATATGTTGTAAGATTCACGTTATGGTGCTCATACACGAAACTCGTAGTATAAAGATGTTAAAAAAAGCATGGAGCCTAAACTCGAACAACATCGCGAAAATCTCCATTGTCTATCTATGCGTAGGTAAGCACAGGTTGTGTGGAGAATTTTATGACAATCAAGTGATGTGACATACCTCATACAAATAGAGCAAAAAGTGTCACGTGATTCATACGGAAATAATTACGGATAGGCATCAAAACGCATTGCTTTCTACCTGCTTCACCAAATAACTACAGAAAAACAGGTGTGGCCTTCATTTACAGTAGAGAAAGTAACAGGGGTAATGCCACTGCTAAATCCTCTTGCAGCATTCTTAACACTCCATTACTCATAGTTAAATATTCCTAATAATGCAGTGTGTTTTCGATAAAACGCAGTCGCGTTATTATATGCCAAATTGCAAAGATGACAGATCCAAACCAACAACCCCCGAACATAAATGTATATATATTTGCAGTGCGGGTTATTGAAATATAGAAGTGATCCTCGCACTAATCTGGACAATTTGGTTCTGCTCAAAATTATCCGGTTAAAGGGCAAGGATAACAAAATTCTCCTTCCTGCGTTTTCCACGGTAGGTGGACTGAGATCACCTAACTGTATAACCACTTTAATAACTATGCAGGATTTACCATCATATTCCTGGGAGTTCGAAGTGAAAGTCGATTGTGTCATGAAAATCTCTGTCGGTCTCCTCCTCGCAGCTATTTTCCGTCATTTTGATCCGAAACGACAATGAGTTGAATCAGTAAAAGGACTTGGAGATTTGTCAAGGAAAATGAAAATTAACATATTCTTTCCAATCAGAACTTAGTTATAGGAGTCCTATAACAAACTATTGCTAGTTTACCACGGAGAGTAATCAAGTGAATTGGACTTGAATTTCATGCTCGAACGCCACATGAATGACACATTTCAATGAGAAGCTGAGGTTGTGGCTAACATATTTGTACAATATGCATGGCCGTGGCCGCGGTCATCGCCTTAGCCATTCCCATTACAATGCCATTGCTATTGCTATTATCATTGACATTGCCAATATCACTGACATTGCCATTGCGATTATCATTGACGTTGCCATGTTCATTGCCATTATCATTATCATTATCATTATCATTATCATTGCCATCGCCATTATCATTTCCATTGTTATTATCTTCATCGTTGTCTTTGTTGTTTTTGTTGCCGTTATTGCTGTTGTCCCTATCCCAGTCCCAGTCTTCTTGACCACTCTTTGAACGTGATCCTGGTTGTCCCTGGTTCAACCAAAGTTAATAGACGGGAATGGTTATGAAACCCGACAACTTTCTTTGTTGTATGTCTTTGTTCTCTTTTTTGGCCTTGACCGTGCACAAAACACAATAGTTGTTTACTCCGTACTGAGGAACTAACCAATAGAAACGTGTTGGTTCCGTAATTCATGCATAGTGCATGAGCGCAAAACAAAAGATTGTGCACGGTCGTGGACTTTCCAACATAAATCTTGGGATCTTTGTTTGCTCCTTTGATATTTGCCGAGCTTCCAAACCAGTTCCCTCTATTAACTATGGTTCAACTTTCTGTCTGTATTTGTAAATAGCCACCTAATGTGCCTCCGGCCAGTTGGGTTCTTAAACTAGTTGTTTTGTTCTGTTGTCGCATTGTTTACGTTGTGATTGGCCCTTAAAAGCCCTTTGGGGAGTGGTCATTGTCACTTCATTGACACAGTCGTTGTTAATTTCATTGCCATTGCTGTTACCATGTTACTGCCATTTTTGTTGCTATCAGCATTCCCACTGTGACTGATTAGTATTGCCACTAGCACTAGCATGTTCAATGGCATTGTCATGGTCATTTCCATTGTCATTGTAACTGTCATTGTCATCGTCATAGCAATCACCAATGTCACTAGCAATATCAATCCCAAATGCATTTTAACAGAGTTCTCGGTTTTATTCATTTTCAGTTGCATTAAACGTCATGGCAGGTTTCAATTCGATGCTTTCGACCTCCGAAAGAGCACCCTATGTAGTTCTTCTGGGTGATGTTGGAACTGGTAAGTCCACTTTAGTAGAGAAACTGACTGGAATAAAGGGCAGGAGTTCAGATGCGAACGAGAGTTTTACGCAGACCTTCAAACCTTTCTGCGTCCCTGACGGCAGCCTTGTTGTAGCCGACACACCAGGCGGCAACGCATTGAAGGATAAATTGGACCACAACTTGGAGATAGCAAGGGCACTCAATTTTAGACCAGTCTCAAGAATATTTATTGTTGTTAAAGCGGAGACTCGCATTGATTCTGTGGTCGACAATGCTCGCAAATATGCTGATCGCTTTGTAGAGCTCCCTATGGATGTAGTAGGGGTTCTTGTCACGCATATGGATATGGTAGACTGGACAGAGAAGGAATTCATACCGCCGATAGAAGATGAGCTTGGTATCGATACTGTTGTCTTTTCTTGGATTACCACAAACCACGAAACACTAAGGAAAAACATAATCAATTCCTGCATTGAAGAACATAACCTGACAGTGGATGATGAGAACTTTTTTGAGCTTTTCAAAATCCCTAGCAATCATTGCAAGATTCTTAAGTCCACCAGCGATGAAGTTAAGAGGTTTTCAGAGAAGAAGAAGGCTTTCGATGAAGCAAGAAAAGCGTTCAGCGGCAAAGATTTGGTTGACCTTGTTTTTGAATTCCAGGCTTACATGACAGATGAAATTGTTGAAGCCCAGAAGAGGATGTCTGAGACCAACAACTTTACATTTGAAGGTGATGTTGCAGCCATTGAAGCTGGTCACGTTGCTAACATGGTGAATCAACTTCGCACGGTTCTGTACGATATCAGAACGGAATGTCTCGGATACCAGACTGAGCATGGAGTATCTGAATTGCGCAAATGTCCACACTGTGGTATCATTTGGACCAAGCCAGAAGGCTGTGAAGGCAATACAACCTGCGGAAATCGACTTGACAATGTCAACGACCTCAGGGATCCAGCAAACGCAGAAATGGGCACCTTTTCGTTTAGATGGCTTGTTGATGGCCAACTTCGCATTACCAAGGTCAGCCATAAGACCGTGAAATCTGAGAGAAGTTCGAAACCACAATTTGGATGCGGAAAGTCAATTAACTGGAAAGAGATGGCAACAGTTGCGGTCCCACCTGAATTGAGTGAATCGGTTAACGTTGGAACAAGTGATATTAAAACCCTACAACCAACTGCAGCAAATCTCCGAGAGGAGCCGTCTAAAATGATATATGCTGTCGGAAGAAAGGGGTCAAAACGAAAAAGAAAATCCAAGCCATCGAACCATGAAACAAGTGATATGAATATCCCCCCACCAACTGCAGCAAATCTCCTAGAGGAGCCGTCTAAAATGATAGATGCTGCCGGAAGAAAGTCGACAAAACGAAAAAGAAAATCCAAGCCATGGAACCACGGAACAAGTGATATTAATACCCTACAACCAACTGCAGCAAATTCCCGAGAGGAGCTGTCTAAAATGATAGATTCTGCCGGAAGAAAGTCGACAAAACCGGAAAGAAAATCCAAGCGATCGAGCCATGAAACAAGTGATATTAGTATCCCCCCACCAACTGCAGCAAATTCCCGAGAGGAGCCGTCTAAAATGATAGATTCTGCCGGAAGAAAGTCGACAAAACCGGAAAGAAAATCCAAGCCATCGAGCCATGAAACAAGTGATATTAATATCCCGCCACCAACTGCAGCAAATTCCCGAGAGGAGCCGTCTAAAATGATAGATTCTGCCGGAAGAAAGTCGATAAAACCGGAAAGAAAATCCAAGCCATCGAGCCATGGAACAAGTGATATTAATATCTCCCCACCAACTGCAGCAAATTTCCGAGAGAAGCCGTCTAAAATGATAGATGCTGCTGGAACAAAGTCGGCAAAATCGGAAAGTCCACCCCAGCCATCGAACCATACTAACAAATGTTGTTGCATAATGTAATTTATTAGGTATTATTTGATTAATTAATTACTTCGATTTAAAAAAATGTCTTGTGGCATGTAAAACCTGGTCTCATCATTTAAGGTTGTAATCAAATTTTGCAGTGATGAAAATGGATAAATTGTCTTTTACTCTAGCCGTGTTCGTCGAAGTAAAAGGTCGACAATTAATCTGTAATGACCAAGCAGGAGGTCTGTATGGGAGGTCTGTAAGGGAAAACCAAGTTCGCCAACACAAACCGAACACAATGAGGTGTGTACCATTGACCGAGGTCAATATTCTCCCATACGAGAGACCAACTTTGCCCTATTAACAAGATAATTATTATTAAGAAGGTGGGCCCACTCACAAAATGAAGAACGACAATGAAAACACACACGCCCCTTTCCACAATCGCACAACGCACAAGCATGAAACTTCTAAAACAAAATAAACTAATGCTTTCAATTTAAGAGAAAAAAAAAAGTAAATCCTAATATTAGGGAAGATAGTAAATCCTAAATCATAAATTATCTATTCCTCAACTTAGCTTAAACGATAATACTAAGTTTACTGATTGCTTTACTCTAATATTTACAGTCAAACAGTCCAGTTTCTTTCGATTTTTTTAAGTTCCTCTTAAAATCGTGTCCAACAAACCAAAACACGTGATCCACCAAGTGAGTGAGTCTAAGTGCGAGGGTTTTCTTATGAAAATTATTTTTCATTCATCTGTAAAGTAGACCCAATTGCCATCACAAAAACTTTGCACTTAGACTCGCTTTGAAGAGGAGGCAGACATGAACTCGGAAATGGCCTATTCCGTATCAGTCATAGTGTCTTCTCAATGGGCACGCGTCTTCTTTCATCAAAATGACAGCATTGTGTATACCTCGTTCTTAAAGCCGAGATTTGAAATAAGTTACGTTAAAGACAAGCGGGCAACACATTGTGCATACCTCTTTCGTAAAGCCGAGATCATTTCAAATAAGCCGCGTAAAGAAACAAGCGCGAACCCATTGTAATTATCACACCTTCTTTCTTTCTGTTTCATCTATGTTTATAAGCGTTTGCATGATACAAATTAAACGTTTGGTTTTCGATTATTACGCGTTCTTTTTTTCTGTTTTTTTTTTTATTTCTATCATTACTTTTGGCTGTTATGCACAGCGGTTCTCAATGGACGATATTATCGTGTATCTTCGATTCAGTTCTATAGATAGAAGTCTTTATAGAAGTCTTTATTAAGAATCAGTCACAAAATACGTGTGGCTTTACAATCAATGACAAAGATAAGCCAAAAAATGTGTAACAAAATTGGAAAATAGTAAGAAATAAATTTATTTTAAAAGACATCTATTTACAAAGGCCCGTTTGAAGTGATCAGTTTTTTTAAGTATAAAGTCATGACCCTGCCACATCTCAATAAACTTACGTTTTTAGCAAGATATGAAACATATATTTACCTTCAAAAAAATATTTCCCAACACTTTTCAATACGCACAAAAGGCGCGACACACGGTCGAAGTTGTCCAGAGGGGCCATGTTGAAATATAAATGTTTTTAGGGGCACGTGATCAAATAAACGCGCTTTGTCATGGACTACGAATGGAAAATTTGTGACTCCAGTGCATGGAATCTATTCGTTGCCAATGGATCACTTTCTTTGAGCCACCGATCGACAACAAAAAACTTTTCTCTAACCCTCAAACGAATAGAAAACTTGTAACTCCAGTGGAATCTATTTGATCCACTGGAGTCAAATGGAACAGTTTCCAAGGACAAGTATAATTTTTTTTTCCAAGACTCTAACAAATAGAGTCTTGATGTTTCCCGAGACGAAGTCGAGGGAAACATCAGGACTCGCGATCGAGGGAAAACAAAACTAACTAGTTTCCCGAGGGACCAGACGTCAGGGGCACCCAACGACAATATGGTTCAAAATCACTAAACATAGCATTCTTAAACGTATTTTAGTATTTAAACGGTAGATATAGGCATATTTTTATCCCCTAAAAAATTCTCATCTGTTCGGATTTCCTAGCTGAAAGTCTAAAATCCGAAAATTATAGGGATCAAAACTTACCTTTTCGAAAATTTCAGCCAGAAAAAAGGCTCTCGAAAATTCTAGGTGACCTTTTTAGGCTAAAAATCCATTAAAAATGGGCAATTATATCATCTTTTTGATGTTCGAAAATCCTAGGACAGGCAGGCAAGCAAGAAATTTTACAACAAATGTTCCGAAAATTCTAGATCGCAAATCGTCTTCCGAACAGACATTTTCCGAAAATTGACGTTGGGTGCCCCTGAGACGTTAAGTGCTTTGTTATATATTAAGACTTAATATTTTTCCTTCAACAATCGCAGCAAAACATCCGGAGCGGGCAACAACTGCGGAATTGTATCCCGGTCGGGATACATGTGGATTTGATCAGGAACACATGAACAAGAATCAACCAATCAAAGTGTTCGTTTTGCTGAGTGAAACTCTTGGTATATAACGATATTACTATGGCCACAGGCAAATGGCGAAATTGGAAGTCAAAATCGCAGTATCCTGAAACATAAAGACAAGGGAACAGGAATGGCGCAGTGGTGAGAGCACTCGCCTCCCACTAATGTGGCCCTGGTTCGATTCCCAGACTTGGCTTCTCATGTGGGTTGAGGGTCTGCTCTGAGAGGTTTTTCTCCGGGTTCTCGGTTCGCGCCTCAAAAACCAAGTTAAAATTTGACGTGAGTCGATTTGATTTGAGCAACAGACCCAATTTTATTATCCGTCAGTTACAGAAATGACGTAACCAGATTGACAATAAAGTGTGGTAGATTACTATATGAGCAGGCCAAGTTTGACCGTATCTGGTACGAACTCCTTTAGTAATAACCCCCACAATGGATTTTCTTGCTCTATATAGTCTATCTAGCAATTTAAATTTCTGAATAAGTGTGTAACCAGAATTTACTTTAACTAATGGTTTCAAAATGGTTTGAACAGATACAAGAAACCATTAATAATTCACGAGCGTAGCTGCCTATCAAAACACCGAGAAAACGTCACGTGTATGAGCTTTATATCGCGATAAAACACTCCTAAGGCATAGCTCGTTTTTCTTGTCCGCTAATATTCTCCTCTCACAATTTGAACCATTGTTCTGAGTCTAGGGGGGCACGCTTTTTGTGGATTTTTTTTTTAAGTCGGTCAAAAAACTTGCAGCACGTGTTTTATCGCCTCGTGTTTTTAAACCCAGATAAAACACTGCTGCTCGTTTTTCAAACATTACATAACAGGACGTGTCACCTTGTCTGAGCGAGTGATTACTACATCATTGCCCTTTCTAAGTTGGTTTATTTTGCTTTTAGTAACTCTTACAGTTAAGTGAGCGCTACAAAATGTTACATCCTTAATTTATTGGTTTGCGATGTCACTGAACCGAATTAAACCCTGCATATCATAACAAAAAAACTGCAACAATTTGTTTCTTAAAATAAAAGTACTGGTGTGGAATTCAGAAAGAAATATACTCCTCATGTGCAAGAGATCCCAACGAGGTGTTACAACTGCAAGCATTTGTTACCTAGACCCTTGTTGGATATACAGTATTTTAATCTGTCCAATTTATGTACACTGCAATGAACCAAGAGAAAATAAGGACGTATATTACCATTTATGAGGTACCCTTTCCTTTTTTTAGCAAATCAATGAGTATTTTGCATGACTCTTATTAACCTCGTTCCCAGAACCTCTCCCTTGGCTTCTGGGCTAGATGCCAAGGAAGGGCGAGGTCCTGGGAACGAGGTTTGACTCTTATGACAGCTTTGGCCATGATCCCCACCCCTTGATGATGCTTCCGTACCTATTTGATAAATCCAACTAAAAATGCAAATCAGACAACAGTACGTCTTGAAAAAGAAATCGACCTGTCAACGCTTTCTAAAACTTACGTTTTACACTAGTTCCTTCAGTCAACCCTTTCCAGAATTTAGGAAGAAGTTTTTCCCGCTAAAAGTATCATGTTTTCCCTGACGTTGAGATAGCTTTGTTTTGATTTGTTTTACAACAGTGGGCGTGTTGAGTCTCCCAAGGAAGATTGGCTTTTACAGCACTAAGCGTGCTGCATCTCCCAAGGGAGACTGGCTTTTACAACAGTGGGCGTGCTGAATCTCCCATACTTGGCCTAGGAATCAACCTTTCCCGAGTAGATTTATTTCCTGATTTATTTGATAGAACGCCTTCCTTAGAAGACTCAGCGTGCCCACTGCTGTAACAGCCAATCTCCCTTGGGAGATTCACCACGCCCATTGTTGCAAAAGCCAATTTTCTTTGGGAGATAGATGCTCTCCTTGATGAGCTTCTGGTCATACAAGAGATTTATTAAAAATGAAAAAAAAAACAGAAGTATAAGCAAAATCAATGCAGCGCTTTAATGCTCCTAACACCCTTTCGCTTTATTCATAGTCGTATAAGTATGATTGCTCCAAGAGAGGTCCTTTTGAAATATAGACACCAACTGGTCTTTAACACTGTCTGTATCTCTTGGGATTCCCCCAGAGTTGGATTTGGTTTGTTAGTAATTTATCTTGTGAGTGTGTTATCCGTGTTCTCCTTCTCGTTCCCAGAGCTGCGATCCTTTTGGCCAGCGCCGCGGTTCCGCGGCTGCCATGCTAACACGCTCAATGCGCAAAGCCTTATTCAAGTCCGCTTGAAGAAGTTGGGTGTCTTTTTGTTGGATCAACTATTCTTTTCATAAAATTATTAGGATAGTACGCGTACTCTCATTGGTCAATAGCTGTGTTTAGATGGGAGTATGTAAACACGGCTGTGATATCACCCGAATTTTGATTGGTTATGTGTTAACCGACGCGCGTTTTGAGTGGCTGGTAGAAAATATGAGCGTGTATCAAGAAAATCTGTTTCAACCAAGAAGTAAAAAGAAGAACCAGCATTTTCCTTCATTTGTCGAATTATTTTTGAGAAATATTTTATAAAAGCAACAAAGGACCTTTTTCCGTGTTTACATAGCCTCATCTAAACACTCGGGGAGCTGGGAGAATTCTCCCAATTCCCCCTCGTGTTTAGATGAGGCTATGTGAACACGGAAAAAGTCCTCTATTGCTTAATTACAACAGGGGAACTGTATTCATCGTTAAGAAAAAGTCCAGGGGTGTGAGACCAGAAACTCCTATTATATGGACATCTCTGATCTTTTATAGGCGTGACCCGAAAAAACTGCCAGAGTATCTTAACCCAGTAACAAACTGCATTTATTTTTAATTAAACTTTATAAAAAATTACAGGCTATTATTGAATCAAATCGTACTCTAAAGCTATAGTTATTCTCGCCCTATAACTTTGGCTATGAGGCGATAAAAGTGCAAAAAGTTTCCACCCTTTTGACAATAATTATTAAGAGTCCCCATCAAACTGAATAGGAGTCTATTGCTGTGGCGACCTCTATGGCTACAAATACTTTGTCCACTGAAGTACTTAAGGAGTGTTCCTGACTTCTAACTTAAAGGCTAACATATTTAACGTTAAAATCACTTCATACTATTCTATCACAGCACAATTACAATAGTTTAGATACTTAATACAACTACCTCAGTTTTCAGTACATGCTACAAGATGGTTACTGGATTTAGTTGCAATTATTAATCAGTCGTAATACATGGTTCAACAACGTTGGCGGAATTGTAGAAATATTTTAACCTCAATCTGGTTTGACATTTTCATCTCCAAGTTTAGGCATTTCCGTTGCGAGCAAATGTAGCAAACCTTCTTCAAAGTTACGTAAGGGATCACAAGCAACACGTTGCTGCGAAAGGGCTGCAAAGTACCTCCGCTTAGAGTTACTTGTTGTATCCTGTATAATTTTAATCAATTGTTTCTAATCCTTTTCAATGAACTTCCCGAGGTAATTGGTCCAAATTTAGCTGCCATTTGCATATATACGACAATACCTTCAACATTATCTCATATGTACTCTTTACACCACTAGTGATCGAGAAAAATTTCTATAACGATTTGAAAAACTATCTATGTGGTGCTAATGCTGTAAAGACTATGTCGGCACGTGCACTCCTTATTTCTGGTAAAAAGCTGCAGTCACAGCTACTGAAGTAACAATGATCTTGTAAAGGTTAGCATCCAGCAAGTCTCATCTTATATAAGTTACTTAGCCTAACGTTGGACAGCAGTAAGATGTCATTTAGGGACCATATTTCTAAGGAAGGGGTCAGGTAGCCGTGTCGCCATGTTATCTTTTTAATACCTATGTCACAAAACCAAAGGCCGCTCAATGTCACCGTCCCTTTTTTTTTTTTACAAAACGAAAATTTCGCTGTCACTACGAAGTTTCTAAAGAAAGTAGTTTACTGTCGATTTGGAAAGGATTAAACTAGGAATAGCGACCAAAAGAGATACCAAATGAATTTAACGTTTCGTTTACGAATTAAAATGATGGAAGAGTCGAAGCTCAAGTTGATCCAATGTATATGATCTTTTTCTGCATATTTGCATATAGCATTACGTTTAAGTCAGTTAGAGTAGTACGGTTTCACAAACGTGCACGAAAACTGCTTTGTGTCTTTTAGCAACCATTTTTCTCCGCATAAGCGGCTATAAGTCTTGGTACGGGAATGAACTACTTTTTCAACCTCTTCGGAACACTAGTAACGTTCAAGGAAGATAGCGTTGCCAAGTGGCCGAGAAACCGCACTGTATGTTTTTTAGGTCTTTGAAGGAAAATGATATTATCGCTGTCGTTTGTAACGTTCATAGTGTCGCTGTCACGTTTGAGCTGCTCATTCCAGTAAGAAAGTCTCGCGTCGCCAATTTTCATGCTCATGTCGTTTTCACTCCTTAGAAGGCATCACTAATGTCAAAGCTCACCCAAAGAATCTTTTTTCTTAGGAAAATTAAGAAATATTTTTTCAAAAACATAACAAAGGAACGCGTGCTTACCGCTATCCCCTCATGAGGCCTGTTGTAACCGTGTCGAGCAACAATGCCAGCTACAATCCTAATGGTATAACCAAGCTTCAAGGAATGCCGCCCAAGTGACATTCAGAACTGATATGTACTCTAGAACAATTAAAAACCTCAATCGACTACAAAAGATCCTTCTTAGGATGAAATTAAAATCAGTAAGTTTATTCTAATTCGTCAAAGAGCTTAATTGCTGATGCCCACCTTATATCAGAAATATGATTGAAACAAATAACTCTGCTCGTGAAAGGGAGATAAGGCATAGTGATCCAATTCAGTATGTCCCAAATTCAAACAGGTTAAAGATGGAGCTAACTCTTTGGAAAATTTGGTGTAACATTTTGGGGCAGTGTCCCACATGATATTAACTTAAGATCTTCTTATTTGAGGAAGTAAGTACCTAAGGAACACTACATTAACTCTTATGCTGGCATTGATAATTTTGAAGTGATTATATAATTAGTTTCGATACTTATTGTCTTCGCAAGCCATAATGTTTTTGTAGTGTTAATTAATTTGTATCCACGTGATGAGACGGCCATGTTGGTGTACAAAACAATAGAAAATGGCCCCACAAGTTTTGCATAACAAATGACTCAAAATCCCAAAAGATATTTTACTGCATTGTTCGGTACACCAATATGGCCGCCGTGACGTCATAGGCAAACCATCAATACGTGAACTTATTATATACTCAACAAAATATCGCGTTTCTTATTAATCAATGCCGAATTCAGAAATTGGAAACAAAGCAATGGAATGATTTTGAATAGTATACAACAAATAAGAAATCGTATGAGCTTTCTAGTGCATTTCGTGATGTATGGTTACTCGTGATGTCTCTAAAGTTTTCAAATTGCACTCACCTACGTGCAATTTTGAGAACTTTCAAAACAGCACTCGTGCTCATAAAGTACAACGAAATGCACTCTCGTTCATATCGATTTCCTATACTTAAGTGTATTTATGTCTTATGTTATCCATTACAATGATCAATGATTTGTGTATGTTTCATTAAATTTTAGTTTCGTTAGTTTTTTTTTTAGGATTTGAACTTTCTGTTCAGTGTTATCCCCATCAAAGGATTATGCGATTCAAACGCATAAAAATCTTCGTTGAAGTTTCAAAATGGCACAAGAAGAAGTTATCAAGCTGTGTCTGATTTAAGACTGGGATGGTCTTTTTCCTAGTTTCAGATTTTTTCCAGCAGCGTGTATCTTACCAGACAGCTCATCTTGGAAATTTGCCGCAGTTGGTGGTAGCATCTTGACATCAGTTGTTCCGACCTTCACCGTTTCACTGAATTCAGATGGAACCGCAACTGTTGCCATCTGTTTCCAGTTGATTGACTTTCCGCATCCAAATTGTGGTCTAGAACTTCTCTCAGATTTCACGGTCTTGTGGCTGACCTTGGTGATGCGAAGACGACCATCAAGCCATCTAAATGAGAAGGTGCCCAGTTGTGCGTATGATGGGTCCCTGAGGTCGTTGACATTGTTGGGTCGATTTCCACAGGTTGTATCGCCTTCACAACCTTCCACCTTGGTCCAAATGAGACCACAGTGTGGACATTTGCGCAATTCAGATACTCCATGCTCACTCTGGTATCCGAGACATTCCGTTCGGATATCGTAGAGAACCATGCGAAGTTGATTCACCATGTTAGCAACGTGACCAGCTTCATTGGCTGCACCATCACCTTCAAATGTAAAGTTGTTGGTCTTGGACATCCTTTTCTGGGCTTCAACGATCTCATCTGTCATGTAAGCCTGGAACTCAAAAACAAGGTCAACCAAATCCTTACCACTGAATGCTTTTCTTTCCTCATCAAAAGCCCTCTTTTTGTCTGAAAACTTTTTAACTTCATCGCTGGTGGACTTTAGAATCTTTCGATGGTTGTTGTGGATTTTGAAAAGCTTAAAAAAGTTTTCACCATTCACTGTCAAGTTATACTTCTGAGTGCAAGTCTTTAGTATACTTTTCTTTAGCGTCTCTCGGTTTGTGTTAATCCAAGAAAAGACAACGGTATCGATACCAAGCTCATTATCTATTATAGGTGTGAAGTCCTTTTCTGTCCAGTCCACCATATCCATATGCGTGACGAGAACCCCAACCACGTCCATAGGCAGCTGCAGAAAACGATCTGCATACTTGCGAGCATTGTCCACCACAGAATCAATGCGAGTCTCAGCTTTAACAACAATGAATATTCTCGAGACAGGTGCAAAATTGAGTGCGCTGGCAATCTCAACGTTGTGCTCCAATTTCTCTTTCAACGCGTTGCTGCCTGGTGTGTCGGCCACGATCAGGCTGCCGTCGGGGGCCCAGAAAACATCAGAGGTCCTCGTAAAACTCTCGGTCGCATCTGAACTCCTGCCTTTTTCTCCCGTCAGTTTTTCTAATATAGTGGACTTACCAGTTCCAACATCACCCAGAAGGACGATATAGGGTGGATTTAGGAAGTTCCTAAGCGCTGAATAAAGCCGTGCCATGACAATCAATGCACCTGAAAGCAGAGAAAATTCCAAACGATACAGATAAAAGGTTACATTATTCTTGACAGTGGCGTGACAATGATGATAATAACAACGATAAACAATTTCAAATAGTACAGAGCATTGCCATAAGATTGGTGTTATCATTTCTTAACAAACGATCATGTCATTTCTATTTTTAGATACAAGTAGATGTGGAAAATTGATGTGGAAAAGTTTTCAATATTTCAGTTTTTACCCCGCGCCAGGCCTTAGGCCGAGGGAAGAATCCGTCCGCTGACTTTCTGTAAAACTCACTTCCACCGTATATTTTCGGAGGGGCAAACTACAAAACTTTGATTTCTTATATCTTCTACTTTGAGCGTCTAGAAAATATCGCAGGTTGCGGTGCCAAGAATGACTTTTGCGCCCTACGGAATTCCAGGAAACAAGCTGAAACGTCTCTGTTTAATGTGAAAAAGTTACCTTACAAAATAAACTACAATCAGCCGTTCTTGCAAAGTATGAGTACAATTTCTTGCACTACTCATTTAAAGTTATACTTCTTCTTTCCTACTATATATTACTTCAATTAAAAATAAAATTTGATCTTAACAAAAGTTTTAATGACTCTGAGCACATTTCTCTTTTGCCATTGTCGTGTAACTTGTCTTTCAAATTCTAGTATATTAATAGGTTTCTTCTCTAAGCATTTGCAAGCATAAATATACTGTTTTAAACCTACGATGAAAAGGTGTAGTCCGTGTCTGAGGGAGGTGCTAATTTGCGTTATATGACAGGTATCATTAAAATTTATTTGTTTGTTAGAGAGGGCAATACTGATATGATTAGTTTTACTAAAGCATGATATAAATTGCGAGTAAAATGATGCTGTTGTAGAACAGTAAGAAGGTATGTCCTATGGAGTCCGGGCGAAGGCGTAGAGTGCATGCTTCACCAGGCACAAGTCATAATTTGAAGAGCTCTTTTTTGTCACTGTTATTCTATGCCGTAGCCTAAAAGAGAGTTTCTTAGTTTATTATCCTTAGTGTATTGATATATAGAGGAAAAGTGTTTTTTTCCAATCTGTAAAACTATCAGGGAATTTGCTTTTCCATTTCTTAATACCACTCGGCTCGGTAATGCAGTTGTCATTAAAGAATTTATATTAATTTCTGCAATGCATTTTATCAAGAGAGTATGAAGGTAAGAGAGATAATCCCTCATATTGGCCCTATTCCCATCGTAATCCCTCTTAAATTATTTTTAGATCTCCTGCGAGATCCGGTATTCCCACGAGGGTTAACTGATAGCCAATCAAATCTCCCCATTTTTACCAATGTTGACAGCTGAGCGCAATGATTCGCGTCGTTCGCGAAAATGGGGACAGATGATTGGCTATCAGTTAACCCTCGTGGGAATACCGGATCTCGCAGGAGATCCAGAAATAACCTAAGAGGGATTACAATGGGAATAGGGGCAATATGAGAGATTACCTCTCTTACCTTCATACTCTCTTGATTTTAGTTAAATCTAAGCAGGAAATCTCGGGAGATATTTTAGTTGCCCTTAACACTTCGTGTGAGGGTACAGTCGAACCTCTCCTTACGGACACGTCTCTAATACGGACAGTTCACTTGGTCCCGAGAAAATGCCCATACATTCTTTGTAAAAATAACCTCTATAATACGGACCCTCTATAATACGGACAACGGACACGAAATCTCGGCCCCAGAGAGAAAATTCATAAAAAACTTAATCTCTTTATTACGGACACTCCAATGATGACAGTTCTTATTCAATACGATTTCCTGTTTGTCGTTACATATCATTAAGTGTAATCAATTGTTTCATTGTTCATACGATAACGGTATCATTTGTTTTCAATCAGTAAAAATTATATATCGACATGTCATTGCCATTTATCATCAAGATTTCTTATTTTTTGAAGACTCTCCAGTTGCTGCTTTCCTTTTTCTCCCTCTTTCCTTCCCGTCATTGAATCAAATTTGGCTGATGAGTTATGCAAGATTATTTCAAAAGCTCAGTCCTTGTATGTCAAAAAACGACTAGCGAATGCTGTTCAGAAGAACATCACAGACTTCTTTAACGCAAAATGACTCAATAACAAAGAACTTTCATTAAATACTCTACTGTATGTTAGTGTTCGCTACACTTGTTACTGTTCTGTTATGTTACTGCTCGGAAACTGTATTATAGTTTGCCATATGTTTTTGGAATTGTACAGCTTGTATTGTAACGATTTGTGCTGTCCATTATGCACCTCAAAGACTTGTTTGGGCCAGTTTTGATTTAAAGAACACTTAATACCATCAATGGAGCCTTTGAAGTGACGTAATATTCATGACCTCTATACAACGGACACCTCTCTAATACGGACACTTTACTCTGTCCCTTCGGTGTCCGTATTAGAGAGGTTCGACTGTACTTCAAATGTGAATGCCTTCTTTTTTAAGTCCGACGAGATAGCGGAAATTAATTGAAAGTAGTGAAGGTAGTTTACTTTGAACTGAAACCCGTTTTGGATTTCTTCAATTGTTAAAAAGTTTCCACTCGCATTTAAGGTATCTTGTGC
>NC_090887.1:4012393-4019893 GCF_036669925.1 Montipora capricornis
CTCATATCAAAACCAAAAAAGCCTTTTTTCATGATCATAGAAACCAAAAATGATACTTTTAGTCATTAAATGAGCCATATCTGTCGTCGATTATTTGGGCGTCCACTTGCCGTACCATAAAGATTAAATTAAAAACCGAAAGTTTGAGGAAGGTAAAGCTATTTGTTTGCCCTTCAAAATGTTGCACAGTCATTGTTTGGAAGGCAAACAAACAGTGTGTAGAGGTATTTTTGAAAGTGGCCAAATTTAAACTCAAAGGAAGCTTCCTCCGTTTCGCTTCGATTAAGGTGCGGAGAAACGTTTTCGAAGGACTTCATGGGGAAAATTGAAGGGAAATAATTTGCATGAGGAGTAATTGCATCTTAAAGTTCAGGTCATCATGCCACTATGAAGATACACTATAAACATAAAGATACAAGCGTATATCATTTACGAATCACAATAAATTGGAAGCTGAAGTTTCTTTGTAATCGGTATTGAACCTCAATGCTGAAATGATCTGAAATAGTGTACCATTATTTTGGCCTGGTATTATTCTGTTAATACCGACAGATGCACAGTGAAGAAATTGAGCATGTATGTAAAATACACCACCTCAAGGGCGGAGGCTATTTGGCTATAGCCATTGCAGAGCTTGCTGTTGACTTGATTGGAAATCATGTAGTCCGCAAACTACAAACCACTCCTGTACAAAACGTTGCATAAACTATAACGACTTAGGGTTCATAAATTCAAAGTTGTTATTTCAATAACGGACGATCTAAGGAATTTTACCTTCAAGATGTTTTCAGTCCTCTACCTCAAAGCTTGAAAGTGATGTCGATAGGATGTTGTAAAATGGAGTGAGACCTTTTCTGAGTACCCGAGGATTCACCAAGCCATTGTGTGGTAACCGGTTTATGCCGGATAAGTCAAGAAAAATTTTTCCAAGAAAAAGTTAACTTCCTGTCATTTGACAATCACGAGATTTCAATAAAAGCTCTATTGAAATGATATATATAATTAATTCATCTAAATTCTGAAATATATTAACGATTCATGAGGATGACAGCAAGTCAGATAACCGGTATACCTAATACATAATTTAATCTCAATTATACAACCATTGTCAAGATGTTGATGAAAGACCATCAAAGAAGAAAGTTGAAATACAGGGAAGAGACCTGATCAAAGAAGAAAAAGGAAAGAAATTAAAGGAACTTTATTCAAGTATCTAGTCGTTCTATTG
Source organism: Montipora capricornis (assembly GCF_036669925.1). Classification (NCBI taxonomy): domain Eukaryota; kingdom Metazoa; phylum Cnidaria; class Anthozoa; order Scleractinia; family Acroporidae; genus Montipora; species Montipora capricornis. The sequence continues at coordinate 4,013,622 of NC_090887.1, forward strand.
CTGGAGCACCAATTGGGGACCCTGTAAGGCTGAAGTTGACAATTAACGCAAATGAGGTCAAATGTTGGTTTTTGAGTGTAGAAATTCAGCTTTACGAACGTCTGTGAGCACCACAAGTCTTAAATGCAACTTCAAATTTAATTTCTACCGAACGCTTAAGAGAACTCCGTTACAGATCGATCGGTTACAAAAGAGCGCAAACTAGTAAGTAGAAACTGAATATATAATGCGGAGATAAAAACCCGTTTATCCACTTCGTATCCTGTCATAGAATGTTCTAGAAACATTATGTAATATTCTAATTGGGACCTTAAAATAAACAGACAGTCATAACAAAGTACTCGGTGTAGAGCGTGTCTGTTCCAGCACGAGTGTTTCTTCCTCCACAGTGAGGAGAGGGGAAACCGGAGTACAAGGAGAAAACCTCTCGGTGCAGAATGGAGAACCAACAAACTCAACCCACATATGATTAATCTGTCCAATTTATGTACACTGCAATGAACCAAGAGAAAATAAGGACGTATATTACCATTTATGAGGTACCCTTTCCTTTTTTTAGCAAATCAATGAGTATTTTGCATGACTCTTATTAACCTCGTTCCCAGAACCTCTCCCTTGGCTTCTGGGCTAGAAGCCAAGGAAGGGCGAGGTCCTGGGAACGAGGTTTGACTCTTATGACAGCTTTGGATCCCCACCCCTTGATGATGCTTCCGTACCTATTTGATAAATCCAACTAAAATTGCAAATCAGACAACAGTACGTCTTGAAAAAGAAATCGACCTGTCAACGCTTTCTAAAACTTACGTTTTACACTAGTTCCTTCAGTCAACCCTTTCCAGAATTTAGGAAGAAGTTTTTCCCGCTAAAAGTATCATGTTTTCCCTGACGTTGAGATAGCTTTGTTTTGATTTGTTTTACAACAGTGGGCGTGTTGAGTCTCCCAAGGAAGATTGGCTTTTACAGCACTGGGCGTGCTGCATCTCCCAAGGGAGATTGGCTTTTACAACAGTGGGCGTGCTGAATCTCCCATACTTGGCCTAGGAATCAACCTTTCCCGAGTAGATTTATTTCCTGATTTATTTGATAGAACGCCTTCCTTAGAAGACTCAGCGTGCCTACTGCTGTAACAGCCAATCTCCCTTGGGAGATTCACCACGCCCATTGTTGCAAAAGCCAATTTTCTTTGGGAGATAGATGCTCTCCTTGATGAGCTTCTGGTCATACAAGAGATTTATTAAAAATGAAAAAAAAACAGAAGTATAAGCAAAATCAATGCAGCGCTTTAATGCTCCTAACACCCTTTCGCTTTATTCATAGTCGTATAAGTATGATTGCTCCAAGAGAGGTCCTTTTGAAATATAGACACCAACTGGTCTTTAACACTGTCTGTATCTCTTGGGATTCCCCCAGAGTTGGATTTGGTTTGTTAGTAATTTATCTTGTGAGTGTGTTATCCGTGTTCTCCTTCTCGTTCCCAGAGCTGCGATCCTTTTGGCCAGCGCCGCGGTTCCGCGGCTGCCATGCTAACACGCCCAATGCGCAAAGCCTTATTCAAGTCCGCTTGAAGAAGTTGGGTGTCTTTTTGTTGGATCAACTATTTCTTTTCATAAAATTATTAGGATAGTACGCGTACTCTCATTGGTCAATAGCTGTGTTTAGATGGGAGTATGTAAACACGGCTGTGATATCACCCGAATTTTGATTGGTTATGTGTTAACCGACGCGCGTTTTGAGTGGCTGGTAGAAAATATGAGCGTGTATCAAGAAAATCTGTTTCAACCAAGAAGTAAAAAGAAGAACCAGCATTTTCCTTCATTTGTCGAATTATTTTTGAGAAATATTTTATAAAAGCAACAAAGGACCTTTTTCCGTGTTTACATAGCCTCATCTAAACACTCGGGGAGCTGGGAGAATTCTCCCAATTCCCCCTCGTGTTTAGATGAGGCTATGTGAACACGGAAAAAGTCCTCTATTGCTTAATTACAACAGGGGAACTGTATTCATCGTTAAGAAAAAGTCCAGGGGTGTGAGACCAGAAACTCCTATTATATGGACATCTCTGATCTTTTATAGGCGTGACCCGAAAAAACTGCCAGAGTATCTTAACCCAGTAACAAACTGCATTTATTTTTAATTAAACTTTATAAAAAATTACAGGCTATTATTGAATCAAATCGTACTCTAAAGCTATAGTTATTCTCGCCCTATAACTTTGGCTATGAGGCGATAAAAGTGCAAAAAGTTTCCACCCTTTTGACAATAATTATTAAGAGTCCCCATCAAACTGAATAGGAGTCTATTGCTGTGGCGACCTCTATGGCTACAAATACTTTGTCCACTGAAGTACTTAAGGAGTGTTCCTGACTTCTAACTTAAAGGCTAACATATTTAACGTTAAAATCACTTCATACTATTCTATCACAGCACAATTACAATAGTTTAGATACTTAATACAACTACCTCAGTTTTCAGTACATGCTACAAGATGGTTACTGGATTTAGTTGCAATTATTAATCAGTCGTAATACATGGTTCAACAACGTTGGCGGAATTGTAGAAATATTTTAACCTCAATCTGGTTTGACATTTTCATCTCCAAGTTTAGGCATTTCCGTTGCGAGCAAATGTAGCAAACCTTCTTCAAAGTTACGTAAGGGATCACAAGCAACACGTTGCTGCGAAAGGGCTGCAAAGTACCTCCGCTTAGAGTTACTTGTTGTATCCTGTATAATTTTAATCAATTGTTTCTAATCCTTTTCAATGAACTTCCCGAGGTAATTGGTCCAAATTTAGCTGCCATTTGCATATATACGACAATACCTTCAACATTATCTCATATGTACTCTTTACACCACTAGTGATCGAGAAAAATTTCTATAACGATTTGAAAAACTATCTATGTGGTGCTAATGCTGTAAAGACTATGTCGGCACGTGCACTCCTTATTTCTGGTAAAAAGCTGCAGTCACAGCTACTGAAGTAACAATGATCTTGTAAAGGTTAGCATCCAGCAAGTCTCATCTTATATAAGTTACTTAGCCTAACGTTGGACAGCAGTAAGATGTCATTTAGGGACCATATTTCTAAGGAAGGGGTCAGGTAGCCGTGTCGCCATGTTATCTTTTTAATACCTATGTCACAAAACCAAAGGCCGCTCAATGTCACCGTCCCTTTTTTTTTTTACAAAACGAAAATTTCGCTGTCACTACGAAGTTTCTAAAGAAAGTAGTTTACTGTCGATTTGGAAAGGATTAAACTAGGAATAGCGACCAAAAGAGATACCAAATGAATTTAACGTTTCGTTTACGAATTAAAATGATGGAAGAGTCGAAGCTCAAGTTGATCCAATGTATATGATCTTTTTCTGCATATTTGCATATAGCATTACGTTTAAGTCAGTTAGAGTAGTACGGTTTCACAAACGTGCACGAAAACTGCTTTGTGTCTTTTAGCAACCATTTTTCTCCGCATAAGCGGCTATAAGTCTTGGTACGGGAATGAACTACTTTTTCAACCTCTTCGGAACACTAGTAACGTTCAAGGAAGATAGCGTTGCCAAGTGGCCGAGAAACCGCACTGTATGTTTTTTAGGTCTTTGAAGGAAAATGATATTATCGCTGTCGTTTGTAACGTTCATAGTGTCGCTGTCACGTTTGAGCTGCTCATTCCAGTAAGAAAGTCTCGCGTCGCCAATTTTCATGCTCATGTCGTTTTCACTCCTTAGAAGGCATCACTAATGTCAAAGCTCACCCAAAGAATCTTTTTTCTTAGGAAAATTAAGAAATATTTTTTCAAAAACATAACAAAGGAACGCGTGCTTACCGCTATCCCCTCATGAGGCCTGTTGTAACCGTGTCGAGCAACAATGGTATAATAATGGTATACAATGGTATAATAATGGTATACCCAAGCTTCAAGGAATGCCGCCCAAGTGACATTCAGAACTGATATGTACTCTAGAACAATTAAAAACCTCAATCGACTACAAAAGATCCTTCTTAGGATGAAATTAAAATCAGTAAGTTTATTCTAATTCGTCAAAGAGCTTAATTGCTGATGCCCACCTTATATCAGAAATATGATTGAAACAAATAACTCTGCTCGTGAAAGGGAGATAAGGCATAGTGATCCAATTCAGTATGTCCCAAATTCAAACAGGTTAAAGATGGAGCTAACTCTTTGGAAAATGTGGTGTAACATTTTGGGGCAGTGTCCCACATGATATTAACTTAAGATCTTCTTATTTGAGGAAGTAAGTACCTAAGGAACACTACATTAACTCTTATGCTGGCATTGATAATTTTGAAGTGATTATATAATTAGTTTCGATACTTATTGTCTTCGCAAGCCATAATGTTTTTGTAGTGTTAATTAATTTGTATCCACGTGATGAGACGGCCATGTTGGTGTACAAAACAATAGAAAATGGCCCCACAAGTTTTGCATAACAAATGACTCAAAATCCCAAAAGATATTTTACTGCATTGTTCGGTACACCAATATGGCCGCCGTGACGTCATAGGCAAACCATCAATACGTGAACTTATTATATACTCAACAAAATATCGCGTTTCTTATTAATCAATGCCGAATTCAGAAATTGGAAACAAAGCAATGGAATGATTTTGAATAGTATACAACAAATAAGAAATCGTATGAGCTTTCTAGTGCATTTCGTGATGTATGGTTACTCGTGATGTCTCTAAAGTTTTCAAATTGCACTCACCTACGTGCAATTTTGAGAACTTTCAAAACAGCACTCGTGCTCATAAAGTACAACGAAATGCACTCTCGTTCATATCGATTTCCTATACTTAAGTGTATTTATGTCTTATGTTATCCATTACAATGATCAATGATTTGTGTATGTTTCATTAAATTTTAGTTTCGTTAGTTTTTTTTTTTTTAGGATTTGAACTTTCTGTTCAGTGTTATCCCCATCAAAGGATTATGCGATTCAAACGCATAAAAATCTTCGTTGAAGTTTCAAAATGGCACAAGAAGAAGTTATCAAGCTGTGTCTGATTTAAGACTGGGATGGTCTTTTTCCTAGTTTCAGATTTTTTCCAGCAGCGTGTATCTTACCAGACAGCTCATCTTGGAAATTTGCCGCAGTTGGTGGTAGCATCTTGACATCAGTTGTTCCGACCTTCACCGTTTCACTGAATTCAGATGGAACCGCAACTGTTGCCATCTGTTTCCAGTTGATTGACTTTCCGCATCCAAATTGTGGTCTAGAACTTCTCTCAGATTTCACGGTCTTGTGGCTGACCTTGGTGATGCGAAGACGACCATCAAGCCATCTAAATGAGAAGGTGCCCAGTTGTGCGTATGATGGGTCCCTGAGGTCGTTGACATTGTTGGGTCGATTTCCACAGGTTGTATCGCCTTCACAACCTTCCACCTTGGTCCAAATGAGACCACAGTGTGGACATTTGCGCAATTCAGATACTCCATGCTCACTCTGGTATCCGAGACATTCCGTTCGGATATCGTAGAGAACCATGCGAAGTTGATTCACCATGTTAGCAACGTGACCAGCTTCATTGGCTGCACCATCACCTTCAAATGTAAAGTTGTTGGTCTTGGACATCCTTTTCTGGGCTTCAACGATCTCATCTGTCATGTAAGCCTGGAACTCAAAAACAAGGTCAACCAAATCCTTACCACTGAATGCTTTTCTTTCCTCATCAAAAGCCCTCTTTTTGTCTGAAAACTTTTTAACTTCATCGCTGGTGGACTTTAGAATCTTTCGATGGTTGTTGTGGATTTTGAAAAGCTTAAAGAAGTTTTCACCATTCACTGTCAAGTTATACTTCTGAGTGCAAGTCTTTAGTATACTTTTCTTTAGCGTCTCTCGGTTTGTGTTAATCCAAGAAAAGACAACGGTATCGATACCAAGCTCATTATCTATTATAGGTGTGAAGTCCTTTTCTGTCCAGTCCACCATATCCATATGCGTGACGAGAACCCCAACCACGTCCATAGGCAGCTCCAGAAAACGATCTGCATACTTGCGAGCATTGTCCACCACAGAATCAATGCGAGTCTCAGCTTTAACAACAATGAATATTCTCGAGACAGGTGCAAAATTGAGTGCGCTGGCAATCTCAACGTTGTGCTCCAATTTCTCTTTCAACGCGTTGCTGCCTGGTGTGTCGGCCACGATCAGGCTGCCGTCGGGGGCCCAGAAAACATCAGAGGTCCTCGTAAAACTCTCGGTCGCATCTGAACTCCTGCCTTTTTCTCCCGTCAGTTTTTCTAATATAGTG
>NC_090887.1:4024893-4054893 GCF_036669925.1 Montipora capricornis
TCCATAAACAAATTTGTAAAATGAAAACATTTTAAAGTATAATATTATCTTCCCGTCGCAAATCAACTAAAATTTTCCTCGCACGACATCCGGGATTTATTGGCAGTGTCGAATTGTTTTGTTGGGGTTTTCCTCATATCAAAACCAAAAAAGCCTTTTTTCATGATCATAGAAACCAAAAATGATACTTTTAGTCATTAAATGAGCCATATCTGTCGTCGATTATTTGGGCGTCCACTTGCCGTACCATAAAGATTAAATTAAAAACCGAAAGTTTGAGGAAGGTAAAGCTATTTGTTTGCCCTTCAAAATGTTGCACAGTCATTGTTTGGAAGGCAAACAAACAGTGTGTAGTGGTATTTTTGAAAGTGGCCAAATTTAAACTCAAAGGAAGCTTCCTCCGTTTCACTTCGATTAAGGTGCGGAGAAACGTTTTCGAAGGACTTCATGGGGAAAATTGAAGGGAAATAATTTGCATGAGGAGTAATTGCATCTTAAAGTTCAGGTCATCATGCCACTATGAAGATACACTATAAACATAAAGATACAAGCGTATATCATTTACGAATCACAATAAATTGGAAGCTGAAATTTCTTTGTAATCGGTATTGAACCTCAATGCTAAAATGATCTGAAATAGTGTACCATTATTTTGGCCTGGTATTATTCTGTTAATACCGACAGATGCACAGTGAAGAAATTGAGCATGTATGTAAAATACACCACCTCAAGGGCGGAGGCTATTTGGCTATAGCCATTGCAGAGCTTGCTGTTGACTTGATTGGAAATCATGTAGTCCGCAAACTACAAACCACTCCTGTACAAAACGTTGCATAAACTATAACGACTTAGGGTTCATAAATTCAAAGTTGTTATTTCAATAACGGACGATCTAAGGAATTTTACCTTCAAGATGTTTTCAGTCCTCTACCTCAAAGCTTGAAAGTGATGTCGATAGGATGTTGTAAAATGGAGTGAGACCTTTTCTGAGTACCCGAGGATTCACCAAGCCATTGTGTGGTAACCGGTTTATGCCGGATAAGTCAAGAAAAATTTTTCCAAGAAAAAGTTAACTTCCTGTCATTTGACAATCACGAGATTTCAATAAAAGCTCTATTGAAATGATATATATAATTAATTCATCTAAATTCTGAAATATATTGACGATTCATGAGGATGACAGCAAGTCAGATAACCGGTATACCTAATACATAATTTAATCTCAATTATACAACCATTGTCAAGATGTTGATGAAAGACCATCAAAGAAGAAAGTTGAAATACAGGGAAGAGACCTGATCAAAGAAGAAAAAGGAAAGAAATTAAAGGAACTTTATTCAAGTATCTAGTCGTTCTATTGCTGGAGCACCAATTGGGGACCCTGTAAGGCTGAAGTTGACAATTAACGCAAATGAGGTCAAATGTTGGTTTTTGAGTGTAGAAATTCAGCTTTACGAACGTCTGTGAGCACCACAAGTCTTAAATGCAACTTCAAATTTAATTTCTACCGAACGCTTAAGAGAACTCCGTTAAGGATCGATCGGTTACAAAAGAGCGCAAACTAGTAAGTAGAAACTGAATATATAATGCGGAGATAAAAACTCGTTTATCCACTTCGTATCCTGCCATAGAATGTTCTAGAAACATTATGTAATATTCTAATTGGGACCTTAAAATAAACAGACAGTCATAACAAAGTACTCGGTGTAGAGCGTGTCTGTTCCAGAACGAGTGTTTCTTCCTCCACAGTGAGCAGAGGGGAAACCGGAGTACAAGGAGAAAACCTCTCGGTGCAGAATGGAGAACCAACAAACTCAACCCACATATGATACCGGGAGGCGAGTGCTTTCACCACAGCGTCAACCCTGCACCCCTAAAATGATGCCAATGTCATTTCAACCAAAAATCTCTCTTACATCAAACTGTCCGTTTTTCTGGGAAAAAATGTTGTGATAAAGTATACACATATCAGTTGTGTCGGAATCACCCAATGTGGATGGTAAATAAAGTAATATTGAGTTTTTGTAAACAAAAAAATCATTTTTTTATGATAATAGAACTGACCAAGAATGATACTTTTAGTCGTTAGATGAGCCATACATTTCGTCGTTTACTTGCGCTTCCACTTGCAATACCATAAATATTGAACTAAAGCTGAAAGTTTCAGGAAGTTAAGAAAGTGTAAGAAAGGCTTAGGTGACGCGAAAGAGAGTTTCACTACAAGAATCGGCCCGCCCATAGAGCCGGAACATTATCAAAAATACCATAAAACTCTTTGTTTGCCCTCCAAAATTTTGCACAGTCATTGTTTGGAAGACAAACGAACAGTATGTAGTGGTATTTTTGTAAGTGGCCAAACTTAAACTCAAAGGAAGCTTCCTCCGTTTCACTTCGATTAAGGTGCGGAGAAACGATTTCGAAGGACTTCATGAGGAAAATTGAAGGGAAATAATTTGCATGAGGAGTAATTGCATCTTAAAGTTCAGGTCATCAAGCCACTATGAAGATACACTATAAACATAAAGATACAAGCGTATATCATTTACGAATCACAATAAATTGGAAGCTGAAGTTTCTTTGTAATCGGTATTGAACCTCAATGCTGAAATGATCTGAAATAGTGTACCATTATTTTGGCCTGGTATTATTCTGTTCATGCCGACAGATGCACTGTACTGAGTGAAGAAATTGAGCACGTTTGTAAAATACACCACCTCAAGGGCGGAGGCTATTTGGCCACAGCCATTGCAGAGCTTGCTGTTGAATTGATTGAAAATCATGTAGTCCGCAAACTACAAACCACTCCGGTACAAAACGTTGCATAAACTATAACGACTTAGGGTTCACTGATAAATTCAAAGTTGTTATTTCAATAACAGATGATCTAAGGAATTTTACCTTCAAGATGTTTTCAGTCCTCTACCTCAGACTTTGAAACTGATGTCGATAGGATGATGCAAAATGGAGTGAGACCTTTTCTGAGTACCCGAGGATTCACCAAACCATTGTGTGGTAACCGGTTTATACCGGATATGTCAAGCAAAATTTTTCCAAGAAAAAGTTAACTTCCTGTCATTTGACAATCACGAGATTTCAATAAAAGCTCTATTGAAATGATATATATAATTAATTCATCTAAATTCTGAAATATATTGACGATTCATGAGGATGACAGCAAGTCAGATAACCGGTATACCTAATACATAATTTAATCTCAATTATACAACCATTGTCAAGATGTTGATGAAAGACCATCAAAGAAGAAAGTTGAAATACAGGGAAGAGACCTGATCAAAGAAGAAAAAGGAAAGAAATTAAAGGAACTTTATTTAAGTATCTAGTCGTTCTATTGCTGGAGCACCAATTGGGGACCCTGTAAGGCTGAAGTTGACAATTAACGCAAATGAGGTCAAATGTTGGTTTTTGAGTGTAGAAATTCAGCTTTACGAACGTCTGTGAGCACCACAAGTCTTAAATGCAACTTCAAATTTAATTTCTACCGAACGCTTAAGAGAACTCCGTTACAGATCGATCGGTGACAAAAGAGCGCAAACTAGTAAGTAGAAACTGAATATATAATGCGGAGATAAAAACCCGTTTATCCACTTCGTATCCTGTCATAGAATGTTCTAGAAACATTATGTAATATTCTAATTGGGACCTTAAAATAAACAGACAGTCATAACAAAGTACTCGGTGTAGAGCGTGTCTGTTCCAGCACGAGTGTTTCTTCCTCCACAGTGAGGAGAGGGGAAACCGGAGTACAAGGAGAAAACCTCTCGGTGCAGAATGGAGAACCAACAAACTCAACCCACATATGATACCGGGAGGCGAGTGCTTTCACCACAGCGTCAACCCTGCACCCCTAAAATGATGCCAATGTCATTTCAACCAAAAATCTCTCTTACATCAAACTGTCCGTTTTTCTGGGAAAAAATGTTGTGATAAAGTATACACATATCAGTTGTGTCGGAATCACCCAATGTGGATGGTAAATAAAGTAATATTGAGTTTTTGTAAACAAAAAAATCATTTTTTTATGATAATAGAACTGACCAAGAATGATACTTTTAGTCGTTAGATGAGCCATACATTTCGTCGTTTACTTGCGCTTCCACTTGCAATACCATAAATATTGAACTAAAGCTGAAAGTTTCAGGAAGTTAAGAAAGTGTAAGAAAGGCTGAGGTGACGCGAAAGAGAGTTTCACTACAAGAATCGGCCCGCCCATAGAGCCGGAACATTATCAAAAATACCATAAAACTCTTTGTTTGCCCTCCAAAATTTTGCACAGTCATTGTTTGGAAGACAAACGAACAGTATGTAGTGGTATTTTTGTAAGTGGCCAAACTTAAACTCAAAGGAAGCTTCCTCCGTTTCACTTCGATTAAGGTGCGGAGAAACGATTTCGAAGGACTTCATGAGGAAAATTGAAGGGAAATAATTTGCATGAGGAGTAATTGCATCTTAAAGTTCAGATCATCAAGCCACTATGAAGATACACTATAAACATAAAGATACAAGCGTATATCATTTACGAATCACAATAAATTGGAAGCTGAAGTTTCTTTGTAATCGGTATTGAACCTCAATGCTGAAATGATCTGAAATAGTGTACCATTATTTTGGCCTGGTATTATTCTGTTCATGCCGACAGATGCACTGTACTGAGTGAAGAAATTGAGCACGTTTGTAAAATACACCACCTCAAGGGCGGAGGCTATTTGGCTACAGCCATTGCAGAGCTTGCTGTTGAATTGGTTGAAAATAATCATGTTGAAAATAATCAAACTACTCCGGTACAATGCGAACATAAATTAGAACTCGTTTCTCTGTAACCTACATGTCTAAAACATTGTAAAAACCATGGCGAATTAGGGTTCATTAATTCAAAGTTGTTATTTCAATAACGGAAGATCTAAGGAATTTTACCTTGAAGATATTTTCAGTCCTCTACCTCAGAGTTCTTTTTAAGTACCCGAGCATTCAGTAACCATTTTTTTAAGTTTTGACGCGTGGTAACCGGTTTATACTAGATATGTCAAGCAAAATATTTTTAAGAACAATTTAACTTCCTGTCATTTGACAATCACGGGATTTCAACGAAAAGTCCCTGTTTCGCCAGTTTCACGGTTTCCAAGAAACATTTCGATGACACACAAGTGAGGGTCTCCGAGGAGATTTGTGGAAGAAGGAAACACATGGCTCCTGGGGAACATTGCTAATTTGAAATGGGGAATAGGCAGGGGCGGATCTAGCATTTTTTGAAAGTGGGGGCCGAACAAAATTACTAATCAGCGCGCGTTAGCGCGCCTCGGTAGCGCCTTGGAAGAAACGAATGAAGTGTCTGTATACCACAAGTGCGCAGGATGGTGATCTTTACGTCTGCTTTCTTAGCTATTTTCTGAATCTTTTCATGCACTGAATGCGCAAAAACTGTTTTTGCATCCTTGCGTATATCTGCCAGCTGATCTTTCACCACGTTAATATGCCTGTATGCCTCAATAACATCCAATGTCGAACCCTGTAACGAACGGCTAAGTCCTACCCTGAATCCAAAAAGATGCTTGGCAGTGTAAAAGCCAGCAATGAACACAGGGTTCTTGATTTGATGGAACAGCACATAAGCACGTACGTGTCACAATGTTATTCTCATTGTACCTAACCAAAATATATATAATTATATATATAGACATTAAGATTTTACGTTGTTACAGTCTCTGTAAAATAGGTTGACCGTAGACAAGTAATTCTCATCCACTGTTCTTCGTCATTTCAAAAGGATAACATTAACGCCGGTAACGTTGAAAGCTTTTTCGCACAACTTTGGTCATACTATTAGCGAAAAATCATGCTTTAGCTAAAAAAATCAAAAGCCCCAGCAGACTGCTTACAAAATTATAAAATTATTGTATATTTTGACAAAAAATAAGTCTCCGACGAACTGAAAGGGGGGGCCGCGGCCCCCTCGGCCCCCCCCTAAATCCGCCCCTGATAGGGGAAACATCACTTTCGAGTTCGAGTGTGGATTGAAGTGTGTAATACTTTGTCATTCAAATTTATGGTGTGGAATCATTTATAGGCATCCAAATGGTGACTTGGAAAGGTTTATTGAATATTTGAGCTCCACAGCTGATAGAATTAATCAAGAAAACAAAACTTGTGTAATCATGGGAGATTTTAACATAGATCTTTTAAAACTAGAATCTCACTCAGGAACCGATAGTTTCCTTAATACTTTGGGTTCACACTTTTTTCAGCCCTATATATTGCAACCAACAAGAATCACAGATCATTCAGCAACTTTGATGGATAATATTTTTTTCAATTCAATTGAGCACTTTACAATTAGTGGTAACATAGTGTAATAATTTTTAATAAATTTTCAACACTTCCTTCTGTTCCTTGCAGTGTCAAAATATTCAAAAGAGATTACTCAAAATTTGATAAGCAGGTCTTAATCAACAAGATTCAATTAATTGACTGGGAAACTGTTTTTGTATCCAATGACAGTGCATGCAATATGTTTAAATCTTTTTACTCAAAGAGTTCTAGAATAATAGACAAACATATACCAGTCAAACAACTATCTAGGAGGGAAGTAAAGCTCAAATCAAAACCATGGATATCTAATGCTCTACGAAAGTCTATTCAAATTAAAAATAATTATTACAAGAAAAACCTTAAGACAAAATCTACCTATTACCACACAAAACTTAAGCTATACAGGAATAAATTAAACCACCTTCTAAAAATAAGGAAAAAAACAATATTATAATAAATATTTTTTTGGAAACATTAAGGATGGCAAAAGGATTTGGAAGGGCATTAAGCAAATAGTAAAATTTAAGCCACACTAGCCAGAGGCTCATTAAGATTATTGATAACAACTTTGTAATAACTGAACCTAAACTTGTTGCCGATGCATTTAATAATTATTTTGCCAATATTGATAAAAATTTAGAAAATGAAATACCAAGTGCGCCCAATAGCCCAATGGTATATTTAAATAATCCAATATGCAATAGTTTTTATATTTTCCCCACCACATGTAGTGAAATTGAAACCGAAATATCTCAGCTAAAAAGTGGTAAGTCTGTAGGGCGATCTAGCATTCCACTTGGCATACTAAAATGCTAAAAACCTATATATCAAAACCTCTGGAGATTGTGTTTAATGCTTCCCTTTCAACTGGTGATGTTCCCAGTGACTTCAAATTAGCAATCATCGTACCTATATTCAAAAAGGGATCACAGTTTTGCTTGTGTAATTACCGTCCAATCTCCCTCATTTCTGTCTTCAGTAAGCTCTAAATCCTATTTGAAAATCAATATGGTTTCAGAGCTAAGCATAGTACAGACCATGCAATTCTTTGCATAATTGATAAAATTCAGAAAGCAATTGATGACCGAAGCTAATCCTGTGGTATATTCCTCGACTTAACTAAAGCATTTGACACCGTCAATCATCAGATTTTGATTAATAAATTAGAGTATTGTGGTATTCGAGGTATTGCCAAAGACTGTTTAACTCTTACCTCAGCGACCGACAACAAGTTCAGCAAGTTGTTACTGTTAATAATGCAACCGTCCTCTAAATGCAATGTAAGTTGTGGAATCCCACAGGGATCAGTACTTGGTCCACTGTTGTTTTTATTATATATAAATGATTATCAATGTTTTTCAGATATCTTCGATTTTCATCTATTTGCAGATGATGCAAATTTGTTTTATAAAAGCAAAAGTCTTTCCATACTAGAAACAAACATAAATGTTGAATTAAATAATATTCACATATGGCTCTGTGTTAATAAGCTTTCACTCAATGTAGAAAAGTCAAGTTTTGTGATTTTCCATCCACCTCAAAAGAGGTTACAATCTCATAATTTCAGTCTGGCTATAAATAATAAGCAACTTAAGCGAGAGTTCTGTATAAGGTATCTGGGCATTCCAATTGATTCAAACTTAAACTGGAAGGACCAAGGTTGAAGCTACTGTTTAGAAAATTAGAAGAAGCATTGGTATCCTTTCTAAACTCCGGTATTATGTTGACCAAGATATTTTATTAAGCATATATTATGCCCTTATATATCCTTTTTTGACCTATAGAATAATTATCTGGGGAAATACCTATAAGACCACTCTTCAGCCAATTTTCATTCTACCAAAAAAAGCAATGCGAATAATTACTTTCTTTAGATTCGATGAGCACTCTAGTTCCTTGTTTAAATCTCTCGAAGTTATAAAATTTTTGGACCTAGTAACTTTATTTAGCAATCTTTATGTATCGATATCATAACCAATTACTACCACCTGTCTTTATTTCTTTTTTCACTAAAATAACACAGATCCATAACTATAATACAAGGCTTGCTGCAAAACAGTCTTTAATATTACCTCCCAAAAGCAAGAACAAATTACGGAATATTCAATATCAGATTCCAAGGCCCATCAGTTTGGAATTCCATTGACGAAGATATTTTAAAATCATCTCCATTGTCTTTGTTTAAAAAGAAAATGACACCGCGCAATTTATCAAAGATTACTAGACATCTATACATCGATTTTGTAAATTTAAGATAAGACATAAAAAATACTCTTTTGAAATGTAAGAAGTTTAGTCGCTTTAATATACTGGTAGTTTACTCAACTCTATTTATCACTATTTCTGTGTGTATCTATGTTTGTTTGTTCTTGTGTCCCTGACCTGAACAGTTTAACATCTTTTCTTTTAACTGGCTGCCCGGCATTTTTAACTTTTATGTTATTTCGGGCAGCCAGCACCCCTATTATCTGCATGCTGTACTATTGTTATTATTGTATAATTATTGAATAATTGTTATTAGTTTATTGTAACTATGGGGTGAAATAAAGTATTGTTGTTGTAGTACAAAGTCACTTCATACTTGACATGTATGTAAAGTAAAACCAAGGGCTGCTACAAATTGTACTTATACTCGCTTTGAAAAGAGGCTAAAGTGAATTAAACTTCAGGGCCCGGGCCCAGTTGTTCGAAAGCCGATTAACTTAATCCAGGATTAGTGTAAACTTTTGTTTCATGTTTTCCACTTTTTGGTGAAAGTTCCTTTCGCTTAATTTTGTTTTTCAAGATTGAGTTCCTCTAATGTAAATTTTTGCCTAATATCAGCGTTGAACAGTATTTGGGAGTAGAGAAATAAACTCCTTGGTTAATTTTTAAGCTGGGATTAGCGGTAATCGGCTTTTGAAGAACCGGGCCCTGTATGTAATCCTGCCTTTGTTACTTTATCAAGACTGGTACTGAGGTTCCCTCAACCGCTTTTGACAAACGGTACGCACAAACGGTGACTTAAAACTGTTTATTTGTTTCTTATAAAAATCGAACTGGGATTGGGATTTTGCCAAAAGTTCAGGCCCCAGTTGTTCAAACGATGGATAGTGCTATCTGCCGGATAATTCACTATCCATTGGATAGCTCAATTGGTTTTGCTAGTGTTCATCCGCTTGATATATAATGATTTATCCGGTCGATAGCGCTATCCATCGTTTGAACAACGGGGGCCAGGTGGGAAATGCGATTGGGATTGGGATTAGGACTCTCTTCAGATGAACTCCAGCTGATCGCACGGAGCGTCTCAAAAAGCAAATAAATTTCGGCATCATCTCGAGGCTCTGGGGAATATACTCATACAAACCCTTATATTTATTCCCCAGAGCCTCGAGATGATGCCTTTGTTTAGGACTGAATTTTAATATATCGAAATTGGTCTATTGGCTAACAATACAAAATAGCATTTTAGGAATGTATACTCCAGAGGGCAGATTTAAACTGTTTTGATTCTCATGCTAGAGACTTGTTTGGCATGCCGCATCCTCATGTATATTGTTGGAACTGCAGACATTGAATGAACTAATCAATTCTACCTTGTCATCAGTCTACGTCACTACGGAGTCACATGAGAAGCGCATGCGCGTTGCCGAACAGTGTGCTTTGCGTTTCGCTGACAGTATCACGTTGTGAGTCATTGCAATTCTAAATCTTTATAATCTACGCCATCGCCGGGGTTCCCACCTTTGACATACCTGGAAAAGAAGGTAAGTGTAAATTCTAAACTTACCAGATTTTTCTTCTGACACCTCGAGCGATTCCTGCCCAAAATGTCTGATGAAAACACAGCAACGTCGGGTGATGTGCACGGCACCTCCGACAGTTCTCCAAGAACGGTAGATTTACCTAACCTCTCTCACCGAGCTCTTGCGTTATCGCTAGATAATATAAACAACAACATGGGTAAAATGCCTAGTCTTTTAGCTAAACTGTGTGAAAAGCCAGCCCCTGACGAACGCCCACAGGGCTTAAAGAGGCAGTCAACATCCGCTGTATCGGATAATTCAGACTCTGAGCCTGAAGAAACCTCTTACAAGTCGGGCAAACGACGGCGTTATCTTAGTCCCTCGGATGATAATATTAGTCTTCACGCTAGTGATGATCTGGACGAAGCAGATGATATTCAAACGCTCACCGAGTGCTCAAAGGCCACCGGCCAAAAAGAGCGGGAAATCCCCGCCAAGGAGACACACCGGCGACAAAATCCAGCAAGAGCTGGCTGATATTGCTCTAAAACGATGGGGCAAGAAGCTGTCTTCTGACAAAATTAAAAATTTCTCGGACAAATATAAACAGCCTCAGAACTGTCCTGACATAAAGAGTATAAAAGTCAACCCCGAGATCTGGAGTCAATTAAATGCCAAGAAAAAGAAAACCGACTTGAAGATCTCAAATTTGCAGCAGGTTATTCGCAAAATTACTTTTGCGACGTTACAAACGACCAATGTGCTTATTCAAAATCCCACTGGTCTAGAAAACAACAAAATAATGGCTAAACAAGTTGATACAATTGCAATGTTGGGGCATGTGAATACACAGTTAACCCAGCTGCGAAGAGATGAAATCAAACCATCATTGAAAGCGGAGTACTGTGCTATTTGCTCAGCTGAAGTGCCCATCACTAGCCCGTACCTCTTCGGGGACGACTTGGCCAAGCAATTGCGAGATGCCAAAGAAGCGAGCAGAATTAGCCATTCCTTTGCATCCTCATCTAAGAGAGGTCCCTTTAAAGGGAAACAAACCTTTAACAAATATGACCATTCCTCTCAAGGGCCTAAAAGAGATTTTTTGTGGAAAGGCCAAACCCGGCACTACAAAAAGAAAAGACCGCCAAACACCGACAGGAAATAATGGAACAACTGCTTCAAATAAAGGACAGGGTAAGTGTCTTTGGAAGTTTCCTGCCCCATCTAGTGAATTGTCGACAAATGTTATGTCATACATTTAAGGCTGGGCAGGTGGCTGCTCATTTTGCAGCTTGGAGGACTCTCACTAGTGACAAAATCATCTTATCTGATGTTTTGGGAGCACCTATTGAGTGTACTGCCATCCCTGTTCAACACAAATTGCCTAATCAAATCTTTTCAGACCATGAATATCACATTGTTCATCAAGAAGTGCATAAGTTGCTTGAAAAATGTGTCGTCACCAAGGTGTCACCTATATCTGGGCAAATTTTGTCTAATGTATTCCTTCGTCCCAAGAAGGATGGAACCCATCGACTTATACTGAATCTCAAGAGGTTTAATGAGTCAGTGAGTCATTATCATTTTAAAATGGATTCGCTTTCTACCATAACGAAACTAGTTACCCAAAATTGTTATATGGCGGCTGTTGACATGAAGGACGCCTATTACTCTATCCCCATTCGACCTTCGGATCAAAAATTTTTACGGTTTATCTGGGAGGGAGAGTTATATGAATTTACCTGCCTTCCTAATTGATTATCATGTGCTCCCCGTCTATTTACTAAAATTCTTAAGCCTCCTCTGTCTACGCTGCACAAACAAGGACACATAGTTGTGGCACATCTTGATGACCTTTACCTACAAGGGCAAACCTATGAGAAATGTGTCCAAAATCTTATAGATACTACTGTCCTGCTTGATAAATTAGGTTTGATTGTGCATCCAGAAAAGTCCACCCTAATACCCACACAAGTGCTTACTATCCTGGGGTTTGTAATAAAATCAGTGGCAATGACAATACAACTGACCAGGGAGAAAGCTACCAGTTTACAAAATGTCTGTACTGAGTTACTAGCAAATCCTTCACCTTCTATTAGGGAAGTGGCTAGTGTCATTGGGAAAGTAGTTTCCAGCTTCCCTGGGGTAATGCATGGCGCTCTTTACTACCGACACCTGGAAAAAGATAAATCCCAAGCCCTTTTGAGATCAAAGGGTGATTTTGATGACTCCATGTCTTTGTCCTCTCATGCTAAGTCTGAATTACATTGGTGGATTCAACATGTGGGAAATGCGTGTAATGTAATCAACCACCCACAACCCCAGCACCAAATAACAACAGATGCTTCCCTTATGGGCTGAGGGGGCAGAATTTTCAGGGGTGTCTTCAGGAGGCAATTGGTCCCATTCAGACTCTAAACAACACATCAACTATCTGGAAATGTTAGCTATTTTGTTGGGGCTCCAAACTTTTGCTAAAGATAAGACCAACACACATATCAGAATAATGTGTCACAACACTACAGCAGTGAATGTGATTAATCACATGGGAACAAGCCACTCAGTTTCCTGCAATTCTGTGGCTAAGAAGATCTGGGAATGGTGTATAGATCGTAAGATCTGGCTTAGTGCTGCACATATTCCTGGAAAACAAAATCTTATTGCAGATTTTGAATCCCGCAGAAACCAAAGAGCATCTGAGTGGAAGCTTGACAAAGTATCATTAATTGGTGCTCTTGAGGTGCTAGACTTCAAACCTGATATAGATTTGTTTGCTTCTCCCATAAACCACCAGTTTCCACACTATGTGTCTTACAGACCAGATCCAGAGGCTATTGCCACCGATGCATTTAGCCTGAATTGGTCCAACCTTAAATTTTATGCTTTTCCTCCGTTTAGTGTTATTCCAACAGTGTTGAACAAGCTGACGACCGAGGGTGCACAGGGGATTTGCGTGCTCCCGGATTGGCCTACACAATCATGGTACCCCAGAGCTCTCCAACTACTCAAACAAAACCCAGTGTATCTAAAAGCCAGGAAAGACTTACTTCACCTGCCAAGCCATCCCAAGGAAAATCATCCGATCTGGCACAGGTTAAACCTCCTCGTATGTCACTTATCAGGGAGGGACTAAACAAGTATGCTTTATCACCTGCAGCAAAGGGTGTCCTTATGGCATCATGGAGGGACGGTACCTCAAAGCAATATCACACGTACCTTACCAAATGGAATCAGTACTGTGTGGACAAAAACATTGATGTTTTTCAGCCTGGGGTAACAAACGGCATTGAATTTCTCGTCTCTCTTTACAAATCAGGCTTAGGATACAGCGCTATAAACACAGCGCGTTCTGCGCTCTCTTCAATACTTGTTTTGGAAGACGGAGTAAAGTTTGGAGAGCACCCTTTAGTAACTCGATCGTTGCATGAAAGGGATTTTTGAGTTAAAACCAGCTTTGCCCAAATATACTGAGATCTGGGACGTTAACATTGTGTTAGGTTATTTAAGAGCTGCTGCACCTCTGAGGTCCTTATCTCTTAAGCAGCTTACTCTAAATTTGACCATGCTACTCTGTCTCACTACGGGACAGCGTGGCCAGAGCATACATAAGTTTGATGTTAACTACATCCAAGAAATGAGTGACCGTTACAGAGTAACTATTTGTGAGAAACTGAAACAGAGTAAGCCTGGGCGAGATCTAGCACCCATTGACTTATTCTCTTTCCAAAGTGACAAGAAACTTTGTGTAGTAGAACATCTTAAGGAATACTTGCAGCGCACGAAACAGTTGCGAGAGGAACACTCACAGTTACTGATAAGTTATGTTAAACCATTTAAACCTGTATCCAAAGATACCATTTCACGATGGGTTAAGCAAGTGTTAGAGTCAGCAGGGATCGACATTAACAAATACTCTGCTCATAGCAGCAGAGCTGCATCAACATCCAGCTGTAAGGCCAAAGGGTAAGGCCAAAGGTCTAAGCCTAGCAGTGATTATGCAGAGCGCAGGATGGTCTAATTCCAGTACATTTGCAAAGTTTTATGACAAGCCTGTTGACACTGCCTCAGCTAATTTTGGTTCTATGCTGCTGAATTCAGACACACTCTGATCTGTTTACTGTACTTTTCTTTCTCGAGTTGGGAATAAACATTCCATTTACTGCTATGAGTTGTTCGTAATGCAGGACTTTGAAGTCTCATGTGACTCCGTAGTGACGTAGACTGATGACAAGGTAGAATTGTCAGATTAAACGAGACTTACCTGTAAGTTGAAGTTTGATTACGATTCTGTCTTGTCATCAGTCCGGAACGAAGGAGTCACATGCCCTCACATAACCCACCCTCCCATGTCCTTCGTTCCTTTTTCCTGCACTACTCACGTTGAATACTGTTCGGCAACGCGCATGCGCTTCTCATGTGACTCCTTCGTTCCGGACTGATGACAAGACAGAATCGTAATCAAACTTCAACTTACAGGTAAGTCTCGTTTAATCTGACTATTATTTCCAAGTATTGTACGCCAGTTCAAAATGCCTTATTTGAGTTAAAGGGTGTACATACTGGTATTTCTGGAATACCACATGGCACAACCTCTCACAGTTCTCCTGCCCCGATAAATAATGATGTCACCACAATTACCAAATAAGTCATGCAGTAAGTCATGAGGTTAGAACCAATGCTGGTGTCTTGAAATCATGTTGTGCAATGTTATTCTAAAGTATTTGTTTTTCCATCATCAAAGCTTGTGGATCCTGAAATTCACAGACTCTAAATTCAATAGCAGAACATGGAAGTACCTTTTACCGGCGAGAGAAACTGAATGCTGATAAACAACATCTTTCTGTGAATGATTTTCTAAGTAGCCTTCAAATATATGAAGCAGAGATTCACATTACCCGTTTAACTTGGAAAAGAGGGAAATAATCTCTTGTGCCTCTGCTTGCACCAAATTATTCTTTTACAAGTTAATCAAAGGCAACAATGCTCGATTTTTAATGTGGATCTCAGATCATTGTACAAGTTACATTTTTCAGCGCAATTCAAAAAAGTGAAAGTAGCACAAAGTATTGTTTAACATTTTCAGTGACAATGGTGATATTGTAAAATGTTTCAAAGTATTTGCAACACAGGTTATCTCTTGGAAATGTTGGTCAACGTCGTGACAAAACAATTTCAATGCAATGAAATAATTATAGAATACTACATCAAATTTATATCCTTGTTCAACTAATGTCCCAAATGCCACAAGACAAAAGGTAATTAGAAAACGAGTGTAATACAAAGAAAAGGTTAATAGTTGCTAATAGAAAAAAGGGGAGTTACACACAAAGGGAACCTCTCATCAAAAGAAAACATATGCATCATAAAATAGAAAGGTACAACTCGCTAGATCCAAAAAAGAAACAACAGATGTTTTCCGAGAGGTCTGAATGGTATAAATAACAAAACTCTCGAAAAACGAATAGTATTGACTAAGAGAAGAGGATAGAATCAAAGACGGTATAAACCACTAGATCTACGAGAAAAAGAGAAAATGTTCTTGCGTATAAGATCTAACACAAGCAGTGAAAAGCTAAGACAAACTGAGAATTCAGTTTCGGATAACTGCGTATCTGTTTTCAAAAGATCAGAGAAGGCCCATATTACAGTTGCAAACACAACAAATTTTGTTGTGTTTGCAACACAGTACATTTGTACAACCTAAAAGTTTCAAAAGGACAAGTCCCAAGTTAAGTTGTTTGTAATAAAATTACATGTAGATGAAATACCACCAGAGTTATCAGTCAGAGAAGATTGAACGGATACTTATAGCAAAAAGAATTGTATTCTAAAACATGATACTAGTTATGTCTAAAGGTCAACAGAAAAACTTTAATGGAGCAATGACACGTTTAGACCAATCACCTTTTCGTTCACATTTCAACCGAAATTTGAGCTTACATTTCCATCATCTGACTCGCACAACAGATCGAGTGTAAATGCATATTGACACCAGGCCCCAGTTGTTCAAACGATGGATAGTGCTATCCGCCGGATAAATCACTATCCAATAGATAACTCAAATGGTTTTGCCAGTGTTTATCCACTGGGTAGTGATTTAGACGGTGGATAGCGCTATCCATCGTTTGAACAACTGGCCCCAGGTCTGCACAGAATACCATTATCATTTAGCTATTATTCAGGCAACCCAGTAAACGCCTATGGGATATATGTTTACACTAAATCATGTAAATAACATTAAAAGTGTTGCAAGTCATGTGAGATTTGATTTTATGGCTTTTATCCGTAGAATGAAAAATGTATTGATTACGGCCCTGTTCAAAAAAGGGGTAGGTGGTGCAGTTTTTACATACTGCACCGGAAAGAACCGGGGGGATTATTATTACGAGGTGTTTTAGTTAATTGGGCCCTAATATAGAATGTCACACTAATATTTTCTTAACGGCGGTAAGCCACCAAAGGAAGTGTTTTGAAAACGTTTTTGCACTAGAAACGGTCTGATGAATAAAGTATGTTGGAGTGTTTGCGAATGATGCCAGTGAGGTTAGGTAATGGTGCATTCTATGTGTTGAAAACTGGAAACTAGTGTAACACGAGCTTTAGTTTGATTGACATGTGACAGGAATTACATATTATCTTGGTTTTCGGCGGAGTTGCATCTTGTGTATCGGCAGTATTGTTGTCTCGGAGTCTTACGAAATTGTCTCTACCAAGACTTGTACTCTAAAAGGAAGTCATCTATCATTAAAGAGTTTATAGATCATTAAAACACTATATGATAACAAAAGGAATGGTTTCAGTTCGTCTTGTCATTGTGTTCCAAAGCGCGTCAGACAGGGGAACGTCAGAGGTCCGCTGTATTTGGGTTTTGAGGAAGTTTTTGCGGTAACCCGGCACGGTTACCTAGGTAGTTTGTTAGTTCATTTGTGCGTTGTAAGTATGCGATCTCGTCATTTAGTATAAAGTGTTTCAACGGCATTTTGTTCTTTTGAAATTTTGTTTATCGAGTAGCTATATCACGTTCCTTAATTACTTCAATTCTATAAATTCGTCAGAACTCCAAATAAACTTCGAGCTGATGAAAGCTGGTATTGGCCAGCCGAAATATCGTTAGTTAATAGTTAATAAGTTAGTACATGATCCTGTATAACTCAACAAAAAAAGCAAGGTGACACAAACACCAACACGGTAAGGCGAACACATCTCGCATGCGGACAACCATTTCACGCGGTCAATTAGCATCTCGATATATAGTTTGATCTTTTGAAATCTTGGTTTGTTTATCCAGTACGTTATGAATCTTCCTTAATTACTTCAAAACATGTGTATACATATTCTGTAAATTCGTCAGAACTTCAAATAAACCTGATGAAGGCTGGTATTGGCCAGCCGAAATATCGTTAGTTAATAGTTAATAAGTTAGTAGTGATCCCGTATATTTAAACTCCAGTTTTGTATTAACGGTCACTTCTAAAGATGCATGTAATCTATGCAGAAGCATACGAAACGTCAAGTAAAAGATTAGATATAAATAATGCGTTTACATCTGATGTTTGTCACCGCTGTTTGTGTGTTATTTCTGATAAATCCTTATTCAATTTTACATTTTCTTTTTTTAAGCAGTTATTCAATATTCATTATTCTGCCGGGGAATGTCAGAGGCACGCTGTATTTCGGTTTTAAGGAATTTTTGTCGTAACCACGGTTAGCTAGGTAGTTTAATTTGTTAGTTCATTTGCGCGTTGTAAGTATGCAATCTCGTTGTTTCAACGGCATTTTACTATTTTGCAAGTTTGGTTTCTTTCAGTCAAGTAGCTATATCACGTTACGTTATCATTTACTTCAAAACATGCATGTGTATATTTTTTCTGTAAATTCGTCAGATCTCCAAATAAACCTGATGAAGGCTGGTATTGGCCAGCCGAAACATCGTTACCTAAAACACCCGCTTGGTATGTTAGCTACATCATGCTGATGAGGCACAGCAATGCCGAGACAGCTGTCCATGGCTGCTAATTCAGTGACCGAGTGAAATTTTTGCGCGCATGCGTCATGTGTTGGCCACATCAGGTTAGTGTTTGGGTCACTTTTCTTTTCTCGTTATATTTAAACTCCAATTTTTCTATTAACCGTCACTTCTGAAGATGTGTGCAGAAGCACACGGAAGGTCAAGTAAAAGGTAGTTTCAAATGATGCGTTTATATCTGATGTTTGTCACCGCTGTTGGAATTGTATGTTATTTCTGATAAATCTTTATTAATTTTTGCATTTTCTTTTTTTAAGCAGTTATCCAATATTCATTATTATGCTTTCCCCCGCCGAATTGCCGAATTTGCATGAGCGAGGAAATCTTGGAACTGAAGCTTGAATGGGACAAAGCAATTCTGATGCGTACTCTCACTTTTCGGGTTTTCCGCATTTGCTTGTCTCCTCGTTTGTTAAAATCGTCTTTGGATGAACTTAAGAAGTTGTCACAAAACGGTTACTCCAGAGGTGTTGTTAATTATAACATGAATGATGCCTTACAAAAGCAACATAACAAACCTTTGATCCCAACCATCACGGTTTCCAAAACGAAAATTTTCTTAGTTTTACCTTCTTTAGGGCTACAAAGCAAAATCGTTAGTAAAGAAATTATGTTGTGTATAAATAAGTTCTCCCGGTTCTTTCCGGTGCAGAAGTAAAAACTGCACAACCTGCCCCTATATAGAACAGGGCCGTAATCGATACAACTTTTTTTCTTCGGGTAAAAGCCATAAAATCAAATCTCACAATGCTTGCAACACTTTCAATGTTATTTACATGATTCAGTGTAAATTACGTAATCTTCAGTATATCGGGGAAACCAAGCGTCGCCTAATAAACACAGACGCCCTATTCTCAGTCTCAATAGTAGTTAGATCCAGACCGCAGTTCCAGAACACTTTCTTAGCAATAACCATTCACACAGTCACATGTTACTCATTCCGTGATCGAAAAGCTCAGCAATGAACGTGACTCTTTTGGGAAAGCCCGGGAAGCCCATCTTATTGAAAAATCTCAACTTACAGAACCTCTTGGGATTATAAACAAGCGTTACGGATAAAATAATTTAACGATCTCGTCAAAATCTAACTTCAAAAATAATGTTGATGATATCCTCTTACAAAGACTGCTAAAATATGATGATTACATTGATGTTTCGATAATATTGGCAAATTTTGACTCCTTAGTTTAGTATGTCATGTAGTTAAAAATTTATTTATTCAATTTAAACTACTTTTTTCATGTTTATTTATGTTATACTGTACAAGTTCTAAGCTGTTCTCCACTGCACTAACTGTATTCTAAAACTAATTTATTTTATTTTATTTATTTATTTATTTTCATGTGAATGTGTAGTTATGTATTTGTAACCATTTTATCTGGAATATTTATTGTACGCAATGCTCGCCTCGACTACCTATTGCTAACTGCGAGCATTGCATAGTTTTGTGATATTTTATGCAAAATACATAACAAAAACTGAAACTGAAAAACTGAAACTGGATAGTCTCATGTATTACTAATTAATCGAATTTTAAAGTTTTCTTCTCTAGGGAATTGTTAAGAGGGAGATTATTCGACAAACGATTATGGCAATCAATACAGGAGATGGAACTCGAAAATCGTTACGACAACTATCGTGTTCATCAGAACTAACCTCGGGAGTTCACAATGAATTGATCATGTTAATGATCTTGAACATTTTGATTTCCGTTACTGCAATTCTGGGGAATACTCTTATCCTACTTGCCCTTAACAAAGTTTCTTCGCTACATTCGCCCTCGAAACTCCTCTTTCGAAACTTGGCAACGACGGATATTTTGAATGGTATCATCATAGAACCTCTTTTTGCTGTATTTCTTTTCTCCATTACAAAAGGACAATGGAATATTTGTCGCTACATTATTGAATTTGTTACTGTGGTCGGTTATAGTTTGTGTGGTGTGTCTATATTAACGATGGCATCGATAAGCGTGGACAGATTACTCGCCTTGTTGTCAGGGATGAGGTACAGACAAGTTGTAACTAGGAAGCGTGTGTGGATGACCGTCGTTTTGACTTGGATTGTTGCGAGTGTCGGTTCAGTTATGTACCTTTGGGACCAGCAGATAACCATATGGTATGCTCAAACGGTGATACTGCTATGTTTAGTCACTTCACTGTTTTCCTACTCCAAGATATTCCTAAAACTTCGTCATAGCCGAGTGCAAGCTCAGGGCCAGATTGATCAAGATCATGCAAGCCATGGAGTTTTATCGAGAATGGCGCGATATCGAAAAACAGTGTACAGTGTATTGTGGGTGAAGTTAGCATTAGTAATTTGTTACCTGCCATATTTAATAGTGAACACTTTGATGTTTTTTACTGCACCGTCGCATTTTCTTTTGATTGTATTTGTATTTTCAGTAACGTGTGTCTTTCTGAACTCAACACTGAACCCAATTCTTTACTGTTGGAAGATTAAGGAAGTCAGAGGGGCAGTAAAAGATACGATTAGACAACTGTTTGCTCGATAACCGTCCTTGCAGTTATTTGTTTTCCATAAATGATGAAGAAACTCGGATATTTCGATTTTGCAAATATGCGACGAATAGAATGAAAAGCCACAGAAGTCGACAAAACGGACATGCAGCTATAAATATGCTATTTTGAGCGCGCTTTGTGTTCTCTCTTAAAGGTTTTAGCTTTTTCTGGCGTTTTTGCAAGTGTCTTAAATCTTTCTCGAGTATTTTAAATTACAACGTGACCATTAGATTCATTTTTATTTAACACAAAATGATGACATAAAATAAAGTCTATAGTCTACTTTTTATAAGTAGTTTTGTTGAAAATTATAAGGCTTTTTCTAAGGTGCTAAAAAGCTTGAACGGCAACTGAAAAGGGCAAAGTCGAACCTGCAAAATGTTTGTCATTGCCCATCTTGTAGTGTACTAACCAGTTTTCAAAGGATGAGGAACTAAACAACTTGAGGAGCTTAAATTATCATATGATCACAAGGAAAATAGAAAATAAACGATCCTGTGACAACTAAATGCTTGGAGGTAGTTCTTTGTTTCCCTTGTTTGTAGAAATAGAAAATTCTTATCGGACGATCAACTGAAGCAATAAATAACGTAACTCCCTGGTAGATATTTTTTTATTCACTTTTGATTTGCGAGACTAAAGGATCACAGTGTATAGGATATATTGCAACCAACCTCTAGAGACACATATGACAATTCTGCAAGGGACAATTGCTGGTGGACGAACAAATGGAGTTAATGAGAGATCTTCTGTTTTCGTCCACCACCAATATGGCTGCGATGACGTAACGTGAAAACCACCTATTGGTGTATTCCAATATGTTGAATGAAATGATTGGAGTGTTGTTTGCGCATTCTACAAAAGTTATTAAGGTGCTGATTTTCAATTGACATTTGATTTATTTATATATCCAAAACAAACCAACTAATTGCAAAGAACAACATTCATCAATACAAGGAGGAAATAAGACAAAATCCTTGCCATTCTAATGTAGTGTTTTACGGAGAATGAAATTGAAGTGAAAAGAGTGAATCGTGAGGGCCATTCTTCAAACGAAGCCCACTGAATGCATAAGGTTCAATCGTAATGACTGCTTTTAAACAAAACTTTGTCCGAGTAATTGTTTGACAAAGACTTTACCTTTGCAGGTAACGACCTAGATCGTAAAATTTTGTGGATTTTTTAAAAATTATTTAAAATTAAAAAAAATGAAAAAACACTAAACTAGTGAGCAGCACTCTGCAAACTGTAACTGTAAAACTATATTCTCCGACACGTTTCGGCTAGCTAACAAAGACTTTTTCAGGGAGTTTTATATACCGTAATACATTTAACGCCTGTTTTCTTTCGAAAATCGGGTGAAACCATAATGTTGGTGGCCTTCATTTTTGCCATCATATATGGACGGTTAAATACAGGCGTTTATCAGTGTTTATATTAATTGTAAAACTCCCTAAAGAAGTCTACGTTAGCTAGATAGACGAAGCGCGTCGAAGAATAAACAAGTTTTACAGATACAGTTTGCAGAATGCTGTTCACTAGTTTACTTTTTTGACTTGCTTTTAAAAAAATTAACATTGTCCGATTAATTGTTTGACAAAGGCTTTACCTGTGCAGGTGACGACAGAGAACGTAAAATGTTGTCGATTTTTCTTCGCGTCGGTATATCCTTGTAAGGTAGCTTTAAAGTAGTGATAACTTACGGAAAAATAGTAGTGAAATGAAAAAATAAACATGAATAATTAAAGAAAAACGAAAAGCTTCTTATTCAATTGCATTGCTGAAGTACTTAAAGCGCGCGTTTGATGCTAACGTAAAGTATGTCTCTAAGTTATGGTGAAACAGTGATGACCAGCTGTGTGTTAAGGGGAATTCGAAAATAGAGAATTGATCATTATCAAAGAAGAGAGAGATTTTGTCTGAGTTTGACAATTATAACCAGACGGATAGTGAAATGAGCGCGAGCTTTTGAAATGTGGGCGAGCTACACTGAAAGAAGAGTTAAGTGACGTTGAGCTAACGTCATGTGGACGCAAAAGGAGAGAGACTTTCGGTGAGACTTTAGGTGAATGTGTAGCAGTCATGAACCAGAGATAAGTTGTTTGCTAGAATAAACCCTGTTAGAGTACAATGTTGCCGTTCCGTTACACTATGATAGCATGTTTGCCTTGATCAAAGTACTGACATTACTTTTTGGGCACATGTGTTCCCATGAAAGGACTGATAAAAGAAAGAGATGCATCGCAAAGGTCACTGGTTCGAATCCGATTGAAGCCACCTGAATTTTTCAGCTATCTATTAAGTGAAAACTTCATGTTCTGAGTGTTCATGAATAGTGTAAAGAGCCCATATGATAAAATACTTATTGACTGAGTTTAGGTCGGGCCGGACAGGAAAATATTTGGCGCACGTACGCCATGACCTCGAGCCAAATATTTTCTCGTCCGGCCCTCCCACTTAGTCAATAAGTACATATTATTTCAGTGTCTAGAACACGTGGTTTACGCAATGAGACCAAGCAAAAGTATATGGAGCTATACTTCTACCTTCCTTACTCTATGCATGCGAGACATGGACTGTTTACAGCCGGCATGCCAAGCAGTTAAATGCCTCTCATCTGAGATGCCTCAGAACCTTGTTCCATGTCAAATGGCAGGGCAGAGTTCCTGACACTGAAGTTCTGCACCGGGCTGAAATGGAAGGCATACATGCTACCTTACTGCGAGCACAGTTCCGGTGGTCTGGCCACGTTCGCCGTATGAGTGATCGTCGACTCCCAAAGAGACTGTTCTATGGAGAGCGCTCACGCGGCAGACCCAAGAAGCGCTACAAAGACTCACTGAAAGAATCCCTCAAGCGCTGCAACATTCCCGACTCCACCTGGGAAGAGACGGCGGAAGATCGTGCCAGCTGGCGATCCCTTGTGAGTTCTGAAGTCGCTGCCTTCGAAAAGAGGCGAGTGATTGAAAACCAACAGAAACGTTAGAAGAGGAAAGATCGTGAGAACTCTGCCTTCCAGCCCGGCTCAGCCCCCAGCATTCCATGTCCCCACTGTAACAGACACTTCCGAGCTAAGATTGGCCTCATCAGTCATCTACGCACCCATTCCAACCCCTGAGTGTTTTGAAGTCATGGTCATCTTCGCAAGCGAAGGACGAACATCATCAAACGAGATCAACAACATTAACAGCCGAGTCTGGCGTACCTGGCTCAGCAGACCTCAAGTAGAATCTACGAAATGTACTCTCATTAGACCAATTGGCCAGCTTAAAGATATGCTCTACAGGTACACCCTTGTTGTGAGCTGCCGACGTAGCAGCCCCCCTAACGCTATGAGCTTTGAAAATTGAAGTGTCTATGCCCGCATCAGATAAGACTGTTTTAATCCATCTGGAAATTGTGGCAGGAGTAACTGCTCCACGAGGCTTGACGAAGGAAATAAACAGTCTGAAATCTGACGAGTTTCTAATATTACAAGTACGTGTAATGTACGCAGAAACTGTACTCATAGGAAAGACATGTGGCTTTGATGACACGGAGGGAAAATTAACTATAACTGATGGTTTGTCAGGTCTCGATGTCTTTAAACGTTCTGTAACAATAAATTGAATTGCAACTTTATGCTGAATTAAATTACTGATACCACGGGCACCAAGAGACTGAGACTTTCCAGCTGAGCATAAAACACACAGTGAAACTGTTTTAGTGTCAGCTGCTTTAGGATAAGACTATTTAAGGGAAAAAAGTTTGCTAGATAGTTTGTCAAGACAGACACATCCCAAGTTGAAGAATAACGTGGTAGTGGAGGTCTCAGGTTAAATATCCCCTTTAAAAGTCTAGCTATAAATATAATGGATGAGAGCCAACTGTTGTGCCATCATGTGGGCGCGGTGTGGGCGATAAGGCTGGTCTAGCTATATAATGTCACTGGCAATATCAATCCCAAATGCATTTTAACAGAGTTCTCGATTTTCTTCATTTTCAGTTGCATTAATCGTCATGGCAGGTTTCAATTCGATGCTTTCGACCTCCGAAAGAGCACCCTATGTAGTTCTTCTGGGTGATGTTGGAACTGATAAGTCCACTTTGGTAGAGAAACTGACTGGAATAAAGGGCAGGAGTTCAGATGCGAACGAGAGTTTTACGCAGACCTTCAAACCTTTCTGCGTCCCTGACGGCAGCCTTGTTGTAGCCGACACACCAGACGGCAACGCATTGAAGGGTAAATTGGACCACAACTTGGAGATAGCAAGGGCACTCAATTTTAGACCTGTCTCAAGAATATTTATTGTTGTTAAAGCGGAGACTCGCATTGATTCTGTGGTCGACAATGCTCGCAAATATGCAGATCGCTTTGTAGAGCTCCCTATGGACGTAGTAGGGGTTCTTGTCACGCATATGGATATGGTAGACTGGACAGAGAAGGAATTCATACCGCTGATAGAAGATGAGCTTGGTATCGATACTGTTGTCTTTCTTGGATTACCACAAACCACGAAACACTATGGAAAAACATAATCAATTCCTGCATTGAAGAACATAACGTGACAGTGTATGATGATAACTTTTTTTAGCTTTTCAAAATCCCTAGCAATCATTGCAAGATTCTTAAGTCGACCAGCGATGAAGTTAAGAGCTTTTCAGAGAAGAAGAAGGCTTTCGATGAAGCAAGAAAAGCGTTCAGAGGCAAAGATTTGGCCGGTTGACCTTGTTATTTGAATTCCAGGCTTACATTACAGATGAAATTGTTGAAGCCCAGAAGAAGATGTCTGAGACCAACAACTTTACATTTGAAGGTGATGTTGCAGCCATTGAAGCTGTGGTACCATTTGGACAAAGTCAGAAGGCTGTGAAGGCAATACAATCTGTGGAAATCGACTTGATAATGTCAACGACTTCAGGGATCCATCATATTAGGCAGAACTGGGCACCTTTTCGTTTAGATGGGTTTTTTATGGCCGGCTTTGCATCACTAAGGTCAGCCATAAGACCGTGAAATCAGAGAGAAGTTCGAAACCACAATTTGGATGCGGAAAGTCAATTAACTGGAAAGAGATGGCAACAGTTGCGCTCCCGCCTGAATTGAGTTAATCGGTTAACGTTGGAACAAGTGATATTAAAACCCTACAACCAACTGCAGCAAATCTCCTAGAAAAGCCGTCTAAAATCATAGATGCTGCTGGAACAAAGTCGGCAAAACCGGAAAGTCCACCCCAGCCATCGAACCATACTAACAAATGTTGTTGTATAATGTAATTTATTAGGTATTATTTGATTAATTAATTACTTCGATTTAAAAAAATGTCTTGTGGCATGTAAAACCTGGTCTCATTACTTAAGGTTGTAATCAAATTTTCCAGTGATGAGGATGGATAAATTGTCTTTTACTCTAGCCGTGTTCGTCGAAGTAAAAGGTCGACAATTAATCTGTAATGACCAAGCAGGAGGTCTGTATGGGAGGTCCGTAAGGGAAAACCAACTTCGCCAACACAAGCCGAACACAGTGAGGTGAGTACCATTGACCGAGGTCAATATTCTCCCATACGACAGACCAACTTTGCCCTATTAACAAGATGTTTATTATTGAAAAGGTGGGCCCGCACACAAAACGAAGAACGACAATGACACACACACGCCCCTTTTCACAATCGCGCAACGCACAAGCATGAAACTTCTAAAACAAAATAAACTAATGCTTTCAATTTAAGAGAAAAAAAAAGTAAATCCTAATATTAGGGAAGATAGTAAATCCTAAATCATAAATTATCTATTCCTCAACTTAGCTTAAACGATAATACTAAATTGATTGCTTTACTCTAATATTTACAGTCAAACAGTCCAGTTTCTTTCAATTTCTTTAAGTTCCTCTTAAAATCGTGTCCAGCAAACCAAAACACGTGATCCACCAACCTTGCTTCCGTTCTCCCATACGTCTGACAAGATTCCTCCCTTGATACCTTTTCGGCTGTCAATGTTGCTGTTGCTTTCTCGCTGTTTATTTCCTTTTGCAGCTAAGTCTAAAGCAGACATGTCCAATACACTCAACTAGATTCCAGTCGTCAAATCTAGATTCCATTGAAGTTACTAGAAGTCTAGTCGTGAAATGTAACCGGAAGTCATACCTGTTTCACGTTCGGGAGGGTAAAATCCATCGGAGTCCACTGGCGCATTGAGTCCAATGGAGTTACCGGAAGTCTATTGGCAACATTCCAAATAAGCTGCGCAAAGAAAGAAGAGCACAACACATTGTGTATACCTCGTTCTTAAAACCAGAATTGAAGCAAGTTACGTTAAATGCAAGTGCACGACACATTGTGTATTCGTCGTTCTTAAAGCCGAATTTTGAAAGAACTTGAAGCCTCGTAAAGAAACAAACGTGCAACACACTGTGTATACCTCGCTTTTAAAGCCGAGACTTGAAATTAGTTACGTTAAAAACAAGCGCACAATACATTGTGTATACCTCGTTCTTAAAGCCGAGATTTGAAATAAGTTACCTTAAAAACAAGCGCACAATACACTGTGTAAAGCTAGTTCTTGAAGCTGCGATTTGAAATAAACCGGAAATGGACTTTCAAACGAATGCCGTGCATCTTCAATTCCATCTGGCAACACAGCCACATCTCAATAAACTTATGTTTTTAGCAATATATGAAACATATATTTGTCCATCAAACCTATAAAAGTGAAGCTTATTTACCGCCTTATACTAATCCGGATAAACAACTAAATACACACACGCATGTGCGCGTGCACAATAGGCCATTTCCAAGTTTGTATACAAAAATTAGGTTTTATCAACGGAGTTGATAATGTAAATTGGCCACCGTACAGAGATCCTAAAAGCTGACGTTTCGAGCGTTAGCCCTTCGTCAGAGCGAATCGAGGGATTATGGGTTACGTGTAGTTTTTATAGTAGAGTAGGAGCTACGCTATTGGTGGTAACATGGCAACGTGAAAAATAGCAATGGTGGTAACATGGCAACGGTGGTAACATGGCAACGTGAAAAATAGGAATATATTCCTATTTTTCACGTTGCCATGTTACCACCAATAGCGTAGCTCCTACTCTACTATAAAAACTACACGTAACCCATAATCCCTCGATTCGCTCTGACGAAGGGCTAACGCTCGAAACGTCAGCTTTTAGGATCTCTGTACGGTGGCCAATTTACATTATCAACTCCGTTGATAAAACCTAATTTTTGTATACTACTTCCCCACCGACGCAGCACCACAGTTTCTTTAGAAACTACCCCTTCATTCATTTCCAAGTTTGTGCCTGCCTTCCCGTTAAAGCGAGTCTAAGTGCGAAGGTTTTCTTATGAAAATTAGTTTTCATTAATGTGTAAAGTATACCCAATTGACATCACAAAAGCTTTGCACTTAGACTCGCTTTGAAGAGGAGGCAGACATAAATTCGGAAATGGTCTATTCCGTATCAGTCATAACGTCTTCTCAATGGGTACGCGTCTTCTTTCGTTAAAATGACAGCATTGTGTATACCTTGTTCTTAAAGCCGAGTATCCGAAAGTATGCGATCTCGTCATTTAGTATATAGTGTTTTAACGGCATTTTATTCTTTTGAAATTTTGGTTTGTTTATCCAGTAGCTATATCACGTTCCTTAATTACTTCAAAACATGTGTATATTCTATAAATTCATCAGATCTCCAAATAAACCTCAGGCTGATGAAAGCTGGTATTGACCAGCCGAAATATCCTTAGTTAATAGTTAATAAGTTAGTACATGATCCTGTATAACTCAACAAAAAAAGCTAGATGACACAAACACCAACGCGGTGAGGCCAACACATCACGCATGCGGACAACCATTTCACGCGGTCAATTAGCATGTATTAGTATGCGATCTCGATAGTTAGTATATAGTGTTTCAACGGCATTTGAATCTTTTGAAATCTTGGTTTGTTTATCCAGTACGTTATCATCTAAAATCTTCCTTAATTACTTCAAAACATGTGTATACATATTCTGTAAATTCGTCAGATCTTCAAATAAGCCTGATGAAGGCTGGTATTGGCCAGCCGAAATATCGTTAGTTAATAGTTAATAAGTTAGTAGTGATCCCGTATACTTAAACTCCAGTTTTGCATTAACCGTCACTTCTAAAGATGTATGCAGAAGCATACGAAACGTCAAGTAAAAGATTAGATATAAATAATGCGTTTATATGGGATGTTTGTCACCGCTGTTTGTGTGTTATTTCTGATAAATCCTTATTCAATATTTTACATTTTCTTTTTTTAAGCAGCTATTCAATATTCATTATTCTGCCGGGGAATGTCAGAGGCACACTGTATTTCGGTTTTAAGGAATTTTTGTCGTAACCACGGTTAGCTAGGTAGTTTAATTTGTTAGTTCATTTGCGCGTTATAAGTATGCGATCTCGTTGTTTCAACGGCATTTTACTATTTTGCAAGTTTGGTTTGTTTCAGTCAAGTAGCTATATCACGTTACGTTATCATTTACTTCAAAACATGCATGTGTATATTTTTTCTGTAAATTCGTCAGATCTCCAAATAAACCTGATGAAGGCTGGTATTGGCCAGCCGAAACATCGTTACCTAAAACACCCGCTTGTTATGTTAGCTACATCATGCTGATGAGGCCCAGCAATGCCGAAACAGCTGTTCATGGCTGCTAATTCAGTGACCGAGTGAAATTTTTGCGCGCATGCGTCATGTGTTGGCCACATTAGGTTAGTGTTTGGGTCACTTTTCATTTCTCGTTATATTTAAACTCCAATTTTTCTATTAACCGTCACTTCTGAAGATGTGTGCAGAAGCACACGGAAGGTCAAGTAAAAGATAGTTTCAAATGATGCGTTTATATCTGATGTTTGTCACCGCTGTTGGAATTGTATGTTATTTCTGATAAATCTTTATTCATTTTTGCATTTTCTTTTTTTAAGCAGTTATTCAATATTCATTATTATGCTTCACCCCTCCCCCCCTCCCCGAATTTGCATGAGCGAGGAAATCTTGGAACTGAAGCTTGAATGGGACAAAGCAATTCTGATGCGTACTCTCACTTTTCGGGTTTTCCGCATTGCTCGTCTCCTCGTTTGTTAAAATCGTCTTTGGATGAACTTAAGAAGTTGTCACAAAACGGTTACCCCAGAGGTGTTGTTAATTATAACATGAATGATGCCTTACAAAACTTTGATCCCAACCATCACGGTTCCCAAAACGAAAATTTTCTTAGTTTTACCTTCTTTAGGGCTACAAAGCAAAATCGTTAGTAAACAAATTATGTCGTGTGCAAAAATAAGTTCTCCCGGTTCTTTCCGGTGCAAAAGTAAAAACTGCACAATCTGCCCCTATATAAAACGGGGCCGTAATCAATACAATTTTTATTCTACGGGTAAAAGCCATAAAATG
>NC_090887.1:4059893-4064893 GCF_036669925.1 Montipora capricornis
GTGTGGATGACCGTCGTTTTGACTTGGATTGTTGCGAGTGTCAGTTCAGCTATGTACCTTTGGAACGTGCAGATAACCATATGGTATTCTCAAACGTTAGTACTGCTATGTTTAGCCACTTCACTGTTTTCCTACTCCAAGATATTCCTAAAACTTCGTCATAACCGAGTGCAAGCTCAGGGCCACATTGATCAAGATCATGCAAGCCATGGAGTTTCATCGAGAATGGCGCGATATCGAAAAACAGTGTACAGTGTATTGTGGGTGAAGTTAGCATTAGTAATTTGTTACCTGCCATATTCAATACTAAACATTTTGATGTTGTTTTCTGCACCATCGCAGTTTCTTTTGATTGCATTTGTATTTTCAGTAACGTGTGTCTTTCTGAACTCAACACTGAACCCAATTCTTTACTGTTGGAAGATTAAGGAAGTCAGGGGGGTAGTAAAAGACACGATTAGACAACTGTTTGCTCGATAACTATCCTTGTAGTCATTTGTTTTCCATGAATGATGAAGAAACTGGGATATTTCGATTTTGCAAATATGCGACGAAAAGAACGAAAAAGCCACTGAAGTCGACAAAACGGACATGCAGCCATAAATATGCTATTTTCAGCGCGCTTTGTGTTCTCTCACGGTCTTAGCTTTTTTCTGTCTTTTCTGGCAAGTGTCTTAATTGTCTGACTGTGGCGATCTTTCTCACTGAGTACCTTTTAATCACAAACTGACCATTACATTCAATTATATTTCGCACTAAATGGTGACAAAACATAGGCTATAGTCTACTTATAAATAGTTTTGCTGAAAATTTTAAGACTTTTTCTGTGGTCCTAAAAAGCCTAAATGGCAATTGAAAAGGGCGAAGTGGAACCTGTAAATGTTTGTCATTGCGCATCTTGTAGTGTACTAACCAGTTTTCAAGGGATGAGGAGCTAAACAACTTGAGAAACTTAAATTATATGATCACAAGGAAAATAGATAATAAACGATACTCTGACCATTAAATGCGTGGAGGTAGTTCTTTGTTTCCGTTGTTGGGTAGAAATAGAAAATTCTTATCGGACAATCATCCGAAGCAATAAATAACGTAACTACCTGGTAGATATTTTCCTTATTCATTTTTTGATTTGCGATACTTTTTGAAGGAAAACAGAGTATAGGCGGTTTGCAACCAATTTCTGGAGACACATATGACACTGCTGCAAAGCACAATTGCTGGTGGACGAACAAATGGAGTTAATGAGAGATCCAATTCTCTTTTCGTCCACCACCAATATGGCTGCGATGACGTAACGTGAAAACCACCTATTGGTGTATTCCAATATGTTGAATGAAATGATTGGAGTGTTATTTGCGCATTCTACAAAAATTATTAAGGTGCTGATTTTCAATTGACATTTGATTTATTTCTATACGCAAAACAAACCAATTAATTGCAAAGAACAACATTCATCAATACAAGGAGGAAATCAGACAAAATCCTTGCCATTCTAATGTAGTGTTTTACTGAGAATGAAATTGAAGTGAAAAGAGTGAATCGTGAGGGCCTTTCTTCAAACGAAGCTCTCTGAATGCATAAGGTTCAATCGTAATGACTGCTTATAAACAAATATTAATTGTTTGCCAAAGGCTTTACCTATGCTGGTGACGACCTAGATCGCAAAATTTTGTGGATTTTTTAAAAAAGTCTTTAAAAATTAAAAACAATTTTAAAAAAAATAAACTAGTGAGCAGCACTCTGCGAACTGTACATATCTGTAAAACTTTATTCTCCGACACGTTTCGGCTAGCTAACATAGACTTCTTTAGGGAGTTTTACAATAATACATTAAACGCCTGTATTTAAGCAGGATATGTTGGCAAAAATGACGTCCACCACCTGAATTTTTCAGCTGTCTATTAAGTGAAAACTTCATCTTCTGAGTGTTCATGAATAGTGTAAAGAGCCCATATGATAAAATACTTATTGACTGCGTTTAGGTCGGGCCGGACAGGAAAATATTTGGCGCACGTACGCCATGACCTCGAGCCAAATATTTTCTTGTCCGGCCCTCCCACTTAGTCAATAAGTACATATTATTTCAGTGTCTAGAACAAGTGGTTTACGCACTGAGACCAAGCTAAAGTATATAGAGCAATACTTCTACCTTCCCCAAAACACACAAAGAATAATGAATAATAGAGGTCCAATTATTCAGCTTCCACCCCCGATCGATGCATGCGAGACATGGACTGTTTACAACCGGCATTCCAAGCAGTTAAATGCCTTTCATCTCAGATGCCTCAGAACCTTGTTGCATGTCAAATGGCAGGGCAGAGTTCTTGACACTGAAGTTCTGCACCACGCAACTTGCTACCTTACTGCGAGCACAGTTCCGAATACAAACACGAATACAAATTATCAAACCACTGATTGAATACCCAAATTGTGTAGCTCGTAGACAAATTTAGAGCTTCCGTTTATTGGTCACATGACCATTGCGTGGCATGATGACGTCATATTTAGGGTCATTGGCTAACAACAGTTGAAAACTGACCAAAATAATGCCAAATTCTCTCAAATTACTTAACCATTACATCCTTGGCAACACACCCCAAAAAACACTTCCGTAGGCCCTTAAGGACGGTGCCTACTAATTCAAAGGTTTTTTTGCGCGGTTTACTGAATATGGGGGAAAAGCAGATCTTAACAAGTGTTATTGAAATCCAAAAAGAAAATTGGGGGTAACCAGGCATTTTTCGAAGATAATTAATCAGCAATATTTGAAAAAATGCGTGGTTAACTCCAATTTTCTTTTTGGATACCAAGATCACTTGCTAAGTTCTGCTTTCTCCCCATAGTTTTGAACCGCGCAAAAATATCCCTGTATTAATAAGCGCAAAGGGTAGGAAATCGAGTCTCTCGAGATCCGCAGAACGTATGCGCAATAACAATAGCTCCCCGTCCTAAAGCAAGCAGGGTGACGTATCTTTTTTATTGTAGTTTTCAAAACAGGGATTAGTAGGGAACATTCAGGGAAAGTTTCAAGAAAATCGTTCGGAAACTTTTCTTTCTGAGAAATCACCTTAAAAGATCTTCACTGGTTACCCGAAGGGCTTCGGATCGAAACTACTTGTTTTATAATAATATAATAATTATTTTAACATATTTATATAGGATTGCTGCATCCGTTTTAAGAGAAAATCTGCTGTCAACGCAGGTACTGTAAACATCCCAGTTCCCGTGGCACGTTTTCTTAGAAATTCCAGTCCCTGCAACTAAAATCCCAATCGTAGTTCACAGCCTCACGTTTACATGAAACGCGAAGGGCAAAAGTGACGATGATTTCCAAAATCAGGTCAATCCCAGCACCCATTTTAGCCCGTTCATGACCCTTTACTTGGGATATGATCTTGGCCGGTCGCTTTAGATTTACAAAAGTTTAGACAGAAGTGCAAATACCTTAGAGGGACTTGTATGATTTAGTTCAAAACACTGACTACTAGTTCCCCTAATAAAAGTTGCCAAGATGTGATGGGCCACTATTATAGTAGCCAATATCACAAATACCATAATACTCTTGGTTTGTCCCTCCAAAATTTTGCACGAGAGTTGTTTTATTTTTTCTTGGACTTATAATGGTTCCAAAAGAAACTGGAAACAATGCTAATGCAAAATTTTGGGAAGGACAAACAAAGAACATTTTCGTATTTTTTTTATATTGGCTAATTATTCGAACTAATTTTCCTTTCCATGAATTGGACCAATTGAAGAGAAATGACCATTAAAAGTCTGAGACACATCAGATGGTTTAACAATACTGCCATTGAGTTTAATTTCATTGAGAATTGTTGATCTTCCTCGAGGTAAGCTCAACAGTAGTCCTGTTTACTATGTTTCAGGAGTAGCGATGATGAATTAGTCAATGGTACTACTTGAATCTCAGAGTTAATTCGTTTCTGGATATACTTCGCAAACATTTCATTTTTTCTGACCAATTACGCAAGTTTTAAAATTTAATTGATATTAGGTCACAAGGTGTCAATGAAATTCGCTTAGTTTGAAACGTCCCGGTAGAGGATCAAGGCGGGGGGAGAGGAAATCCAAAGGTAACTACTCGTTAGCATAATCATTCTATAGTCAACGAATAGAAGTTAATATAGAATAATAGAATAATTATGAATACAATATAGAATAATTAGAATATATAGAATAATTATGCTAACGAATAGTTACCTTTGGCCCGGATTTCCCCACCCCCCGCCTTGATCCTCTACGGGGACGTTTCAAACTAAGCGAATTTCATTCTATAGTCAACGAATCATGGTCATGTCAGCACAATGGGGATGAACCACTCAGGATTTGGAGACTAACGAAAAACGAGTTAACTGCAACACCTTCAAACGGCGAGACAAGACACAATCGCACCACAACAAAAAACTTTAATGAAGTCATTTGAAGGCATATTTCGTACAAATACTCAATGACATCTAGAAAGTATTTTTTTTTTCTCTTTTTCATACCGCTCAGTGTTTTCAATTTACAAGACTATCTTTTCTTTAAGAGCATGGCGTGGGTGGGGAGCTCACAGAGATGGCACGGGATAATGGGAGGAGTAAAAGACAAAGGCAGAGGTAATGAAAAGGATACTTTTTAAACACAACCGAATGTTTGGCTTTGCCAACTGCTAAACTGCAATGGACCGTCCTGCCACAAAGAAACTAAAATACAAAAACTATCATTTATATCTTAAACTACACCGATTGTTATCTCGCGATTGTGCAAAAAAATAAGAACAACCTCCCTTCGCTGTGATAACTTCAGGTCATACGATCTTGCTTGTGCACAAGTACGCGGACACGAGGCCTCACAATACAATGTGAATGCCCCACAGGAATTATGCGCGCGCATGACACTCGGTTTAATGCCACTGGTGGGACGGTCAGGACATTCAGACAATCCGATTTAAGTTATTTCAGGCGCCATGATGCGCTCTTCATTAATTTCCGGTAACGGAC
>NC_090887.1:4072393-4129893 GCF_036669925.1 Montipora capricornis
CATTAAACTGCTGGCAACGCTGCTGACTTTGCAACTAAAATCTGCAAATTTGCAACTACATTTTCCTATCTAGTCACAAAATTTGGGACTGCATTTTTAAATTTTGAGCCCTGAGTTTGTATAACAAGCATGCTGTTAAGTCAAGCATGCTGTTTATTTTCCTCTGTCATCAAACGCGACATTTCAAATTTTCTTGATTTCAGTGGAGTTTCCAAAATAATATAGAATAATACCACTTGAGCACTAAATCAATTGAACACTAATTTAAAAAAATAATAATAAAGATCATTATTGTGTAGCTTATAAATGGACCTGGTCCAACACTCTTAGGAAGAACCATGAGAGTTGCGAGGAA
Source organism: Montipora capricornis (assembly GCF_036669925.1). NCBI lineage: Eukaryota > Metazoa > Cnidaria > Anthozoa > Scleractinia > Acroporidae > Montipora > Montipora capricornis. The sequence goes on from NC_090887.1 coordinate 4,072,749, forward strand.
ATAAAAATTGGAACACTCACCTATAAACAACAGTAGGAAGAGCTGAAGTGTGCACTGAACATGTCTTGACCACCTGATGCCCTCTATCATTTTCAATGAGTCTGTGAGTGTCTTTTCTGTGATCAGTGGAGGAGTTCCTTGATTCATTAGGATCTCTCTTCTCAACTGAACTGTGATGATCACGGCGAATATTCTTAGAAGGAGATATATCTAGAGAATTTCAACAAAACTAATAAGTAAGTAAGTAAGTAAGTAAGTAAGTAAGTAAGTAAGTAAGTAAGTAAGTAAGTAAGATCCTTTATTTAAACACGATGAGAATAAAAGTATTACATGCTTGAGGGGTCGTGTGTGACTAGCTAATACCTAAGTAACCTAAAAGTAGAAGTGGATAAAATACATCAAAATTAATGAATATATCAAGCTAAAAGTAAACTAAAGAATGACAATGCAAAATGTACTGGTACTGTAAATCTGAATTCGATAAATGTGGGATCAGATTGCATCTTTCTATAAAATTGCTTGAAACTTCAAGAGTCTTTAAAATAATCTCAGAAGTTCCACAACACAGCGCCTCTATAACAAATATTTTTCAGAAAATGTGAGGAAAATCGTGGAACAACTGCCTTTTTGTGTCCTTTTAAGTTATATGGACTACTGTGCCATACAGGTAAATCTGACATCATTGAGGGTACATTATCGTGAACTATTGTTGTAAAATAGTTTGAAGAGACTTGTACAGATCATCGATTGAGTATACTGCAATTGTATAAGTAACTTATACAATAACTTACACAATTGTCCATTGTATATTTTAAGTTCCATAACCACTTCTGATGATGTACATGTATGCCGTGGAAAATTAAAAATTAACCTTCCTGCATGACAGTGTAGTGCTTGCAGGGATTTAAAGCAGTGCATGTTGTTAGTTCCCCAGATAGAGATACCATAAATCACAGAAGGGAGAACATGTATAGATCTAGAAGAGATTTACTCTTTAAAAAAGAACACTTTTTCAGGGAGTTGCTAATGATAAAGGCCACCCTAATGGTTAACTTGCATGATCAACTGGGTGCGACAGAGTTAAATTTGACCCTGGAGTTACATTGTTCATGTTAATGTTTAAATAATTTTAAATTTGAAAGTCTCCTTCGTTGAGCATCTGATTATGCAAAAATTAATGATAATGTAATATTCAATGCAAGATTGATGTTCTCTTACACAAAGACTTCTTTCTATGACAAAACATAAGCGCTTTCTTTTAAAAGGGAAAAAAAAAAGGCGCTAAATAACCAATGGGATGCAAATTTGTTTTGCAAATCATTTCTTTCACTTCAATAAGAAGGAAACACTTGCAGCCTAAGTTGTTCTGGACATACAATGTAGCAGTTTTAACATTATCACAGTCAAGTTACAGTAGTTAAAAAAACCACAATCAATTTAATTACAACTGTAATACACATTCCAAGAAGGCCTCAATTACCTTAAATGTTGATTTGAGCCTGGAACCTCAATGTTTCAGAATAGAATAATTTTGTGGGACTGTCAACTTACATTTCACCAATACGGAAATAGCTGGTAACTGTCCATGTACATGTGTCTAATGAATTAATTGAGTTGTTGGTGGTTTTTAACCCCAGCGATAACCAGCCAATGGAGTGTTCAGGCATCTGTTCCCATGCTACAGCACTGTTAAGTGATATTGGCTTCAACTTCACATATTAATCCAGTATCACTACCCTAATAACCACAGGGCATCCTGTACCAAACGAAAAGAGAGAGACACTTACATTTGCTTGATTTGGAGGAAGCCAGTAGCTCTCTATTGAGGGTAGGATCTCTGCCATCACGTCCATCTTTAGTTCCAACCACATCTCTTTTTTCCCGTTCCTTTCTCTCTTTCTCTCTTCTTTCTCTGTTTAAAGGAATTTTCAATGAATTGCAATTTTCGGCTGAGATAAAGGTTTGAAGAAGCTGGCTTGGGAAGGAATGTAGACTTAACACGCAGAGTATCAGCTTCTTTCTAACTATCCAGACCTGGACAAACCCCCTCCTGATGGCCATTCATGATGAAAATTCAAAGGGAGACAATGTTTGGAGGCCGACATTTTTTGAAGTACACTTGCTCAGATTGGAAAAGTCAGACTTGTAGTCGTCCTCGTCCTCCAATCTAAAAGGTCGCCACTGTTTGCTTTACAAGACAACCACGGCATACACGTAGCAGCATACAACACATACTTGACTGCAGTGTGCGTCAATGTAAGTAAACCTAAGGCAGAGTTTCCCTCAGTTTGGATGGACACAACTCACAATGTTAAGCCTCTGTAGTTGAAACTAGTAAGAAATGGTTTTGTAGAAGCTTCAGCAAGGCCCTTAGTCCAATCTGTGATTGGCATATCTACAGTTCAGACCAGAAATACATGTAAGCATCCCAAAAACGCATTTGAAATGAGCATACGAAAATTGCGCACAAGCATCTGAGTTTATAACACACAGAATGAAAATGCATTTTCGTGAAAGATAATTAGTAAGTATGAGTGGACTCATTGTCTTCTCATTGTTTACGATTTTTTTATTGTTAGTTTCAGCACAAGAAAATGGCTTTAATGTATGTCAACAGTGAACAGTAAAGCCTGTTTCCAAGTGAAATTTGGGTCAGTAACACACTCACTTCTGCTTCATGTTTTATTTCCGACATTTAAAAATTACTTTCGCTTCTTGCTGCATCAAAGTGACTTTCTGTTTTAACCCTTTCACCCCTAAACTGGCCATACTTACTGTTTTACTCTGTCTAATGCCAGACAAATTTTTTTACTGGTCAATGATGAACCCCCAGGAGTCAATGGCTTAAAACAGTCCCGGTTCACCCCTCTTTGAAACACTTTTGCTTATTCTGTGCACTCTTTAAGTGCTACTATGACCAAAAAAATCAATTCTTTCTCTTTGGATTTCAAAACTAGGTTAACTAAAAATTAAGTGACCCAAGTTTTAGGCCATGATTTCAAGAAGACACCTCTGCCAGTGTTTATTTTAAATGGAATTTTCCTATATTTAATGGTCTGCAGTTACAGTCGAACCTCGATTATCCGGACTTGTTGGGACTAGACGAAATAGTCCGGATAATCGAGGGTCCGGATAATCGAGAATATGAATATTAATGAGGAATAAAAACTGATTAAATTAAGAAAGCGACATTTAATCGTGAAACAAAACATTTACAAATCGTTTGGAAAACAATGTGGTTTACATCTTTACTGTCTGTTACACTTGCTGGCAAACGTCATGATCTTTTCCTTGCTCTTCCGGATCATGATGATCGTGAATACACATTCGTGACGTAGTGTAGCTTGTTCGCCGAACGAGCCAAAAGAGCGTGAAATTTCGGGCAACCCTAAAACCCGGAATCACAGTACAATACAGAGAGTAAACACTATCCTAAACATTCATAAAAGCTAACCTTAGGCCTAATTAGGCCTAAAAACGTTTTGTTTAGGCCTAATTAGGCCTAAGGTTAGCTTTTATGAATGTTTAGGATAGTGTTTACTCTCTGTATTGTACTGTGATTCCGGATTCCGGATTCCGGGTTTTAGGGTTGCCCTGAAATTTCACTTAGCAACAAAAGAACTCTATACCAATCAGAACTCATTCGAAAGTTCTTCATTAGTTACAACGTGTGCGAGCGCTGCTTTATTTTGCTTTTTGAAAGCGAAACAAACTTGCCTTTACTTCACTTTTCAACACTGTAGTTTTAAAAAGAATATTGCTATGGATCTTGATCATGACTAATAAATATTCATGACAAAATTGGGACCACAGAAAAAGTCCGGATAATCGAGAAATCCGGATAATCGAGGTCCGGATAATCGAGAAATCCGGATAATCGAGGTCCGGATAATCGAGGTTCAACTGTACTGACTTAAAAATGTTGAGAGAGCTGGATCAGGGTGAAAATGACGTCAAAGACTTGCTAGTTTAAGAATGCAATGCGTGTGTATGCAGCTGAATTAATATGCTGCACAGGACTTTCGGGCTGTTAAACTTTTAAACTAGTGTTTTGAATTACTGTAATAAGCTGCATTTACAGTCTGAAATTTTACGCTAGTGAGTCAATGATGTCACTTTTCCCTGGATCTAAGCCTCTGAGGTCCAATCAGACAACTCTGTCTAACGTCAGACTAATTTATTTGTCAACTGGGGACGTTAGGAAGTGCCTGACGAGTCAATGGGTTAAAAAGTCAACTTTCAACTCACCGCTCAACCCACTCTTTGGGTTTCTCCCACTGGGACTTCTCTGTTTTGCAATTGTAATAATACACTTTTCCAGACGAACTGGTATGTTGAGACCAAGCAAAACTCTGCAAAAAGGAGAATCACCTTAAAACTATGAAGGATGGCACAAGATCTGGGAAGGTTTGGATTTTTTCTAGAGGAAGTTATGCACAAACAGGCTGCAAACGTTGTTAGACACCATATGGACACCAATATGTCGTTTACATATACATGTACAAAGTCATGTGTAAGACAGCTACATGTACATCTTGGGGTGAAGACGAATCCTCAAATCTCAACTGTGCTTGGGGCTTCCAGTACTGGAAATAAGTAACCCAACGGGGAAAGCGTTCGTGGAACACCTAATAACACCCAACAGGGAAAGCGTCCGTGGAACACCTACATGTAATAGGACACGAAATGGAACGCTATGGGAACACAAAAGGAATGCAAAAATTTCTGATGAAGATGAACGCGGTCCTATAGAATGTGTTCCTGTTATGTATCGTATTGGAGTTCAAGAACTGTTGTAAAGCAAATATAAATCAGTTATATTTTCGTTTAGCAACGACTCCAACCTCATTTTTTTTTTATCTAAAAGCCCTTTGACGTTTTGAATCTCGCTTGAAAAATGGCAAAAAAAAAGCAATGACATGTTTATTTTGTCACGCATAACTTTGACAGAACAAAGTTTCCCTCTTTTACAAGAAAAAGCACCTTTGGATGCTCTTTTAAACGTGTCCCAAACTGGCAGTGTTTGACAATAACACTTGCCTGATTGCCCGGGGCAGGCAAAATATATCCGTGCGGAAGTAAAATAACTCCAAGACTTGCCCGATTGGGCAATCTGAATTTTTGTTTGACTAATAATTATTTTGCAGAACGATTTGATTGGCAACAAAGAAAGTGACTAGTAATATGACATAGTCACCACAAACACGATAAAAAATAATGACGTTAAATGTACATCTCTTTGCTGTCATTTATTTTTCTGTTAAAAATATATTGGTACAAACCTCAAAACAGATTGGAAGTAGGGACATATCTTTCTCCGCATGAAAAGAATGTTTGGTACAACGGAACCCAGTATACGCACAATACTTTGATATTGAACAAGTGCACAAGAAAATTCTATCTTTTGTCCCACAATTTCAACCAGCTTTGAACAGCTTAAATGGATATGATTGCCAAAGCAAAACTGTGAAGGCTACTAGAATATCATGGACACACAGCAGGAGTCTCATTAGTCTGTCAAACTCATTTTACATACATGTTGTGATGTTACACAAAATTGACATTTTTGCAAGCCTCCTTTGAGTTTTAATGGGCCACAGGTCTTTAGAATGTGGGTAACCAATAAAGACCATGGGCAACCCAAAAAACAAAACTGGTTGCCCAAGGGGCAAATTCATAAAAAAGTAAGTGTCGAACAATGACCGGACCTCATTGGTCTGTCCAATGAGCTCACGATCAAAGCCACTGCACAAGAATCAAGTTGATCTGTCAGTTTGTTGTCCCTCAGTATAGGACCTTTTGGTTTGGCAAACTTAGCGTCTGTATAGGGTTTTGGGCAACTTTAACATTGTTGGTTACTTCATCTCTCCTGATGGGTTCCACATCTCCTTGAATGTCCAGGATGACGCCAAAAAAGGCAACCCAGTTTTTGTCTCCATAAGTGTTATAAGAAAGAGCAACGAGAAAATATCTCCCTCTTGCCTCCTCAACCTACTATTTGCCAAAAGAGTCTATAACCACAATGTTGCTCACAATTGCTGAATGTCTGTCATCTTCCTGTGATTCTGAGGCCAAGGAGTGTAAATTTTTTATGAATGTTACTTTATAGGTCAATGGCTAGCCAAGTAATTTTCTGCATAACTGCACTAAGCCAGTTAATCCCTGTTTCTTTTTGGGATGATCAATATCTGGTTAATTAAACTCACTGAGTGAAGGTCATAATTACTGTATACAGTAACACATTCATGTGAATGACCTGACCATTTTTTTCAAACACCCCAAACCATGAAAATTGGAAAGATCATTGCAGTTCATTGAGCAACTAAAGCATTTGCAAAGGAAGCCTGAAAAAAGCCAAGCTTGATAGCTTAGTTAATAAAGCATGAGCAGCGCAATTACATGGTCATATATGGGTTCTAATTTCCCTCTATTCTGCAGTTCCAATACATGAATCTTAATCACACCAAACTATCTTACCTCATCACTGTTAACATGATTGGGTTTGCTGTGTCGATCACTGCCATGTGAGTTACTGTTAGCAAGGGTATGATACCTGTGTGAATCACTTGGCGACTTGCTGGAACCTGTTATTAAAGAGATAACAACAATTCAAATTAAAACAATAATTATTGATCTGGTGCATCAAAATGATTTACTCTATGAATTCTGTGACAGACCCAACTGGATCGGTAAACTTAACTCGTACACAATGGCTACTGGAACAAGAACAATTAAACAAAGAGTCTTGCCCAGGTGCACCAAACATCTTCATTATCTACCTTGCTTATGTGCAATAAACTGTTTCCAAAACTATGGCCACTTTTCCCTAGTTTATGAGCTTGAGTGACCCTACAACTGCTTGGAATTTGAATCATAAACCGTTCGCCAAGTGCATAACTGCATCTAGGTCCACTCAATATCTATGTCCCCTTTAACCTTTCCCCTCCTGAGAGCGAGACTAGACCGAGCGAGACTAAAGATTTTACCCAAACCAAATGGTCTGGCATTAGGCTAATGCCAGACTATTTTACTTGTTGATTGGAGCACTTTAGCTGTGAATACAGGAGAAAGTTACTTACAGTGTTTCAGGAAAGAGGGGGTCTTGGGTCAAAACTCCTTCAAGGTCAGCTTCATGGCCCGACAAAATAATGGTAAATTTGGTGGGAGCTGTGGAAATTTGACCCACTGGAATTCCTTGTGGACACTCTGCCTTACAAACTTATCTCAAAGCCTGTACTTATACATCACATGGTGTACCATTGTAGCAGAAACCCATATGGGTTTCTGATTATAGTTAATGTAAAATAATAATTATTGTAACAAAGCACTTGAGAACAATGGGCTAACAGGGCTGCCAGCTTATTTTCATGGTTATTAATGACATCAAAAATTATCCACCTTCATGTTTTTTTTTTTTTAATTTGCAAGTTCTCCCATTGTGCAATAACCAATGTAACAAGGCAAAAAGTCAAGCCAGTCAAACTACATTTACATGTACCAGTTCCTTTCTCACCTCTATTTCCTTGAAAGTTTGGGATGAAATTATAGTAAAAGACATTTTGAATAACTTCTCAAAGCAAAATTAAATGCTAGAATGTTATAAAAATCTGTTACAGTGAAACACGTTGTTCATTTGCGCGCCACTTTGCAATTGTGACTCAATGTTGGTGTTTTAATTGACAGTTTGCTCCGAGGAAGTTGCACGTTCAATTTCAACTTGCTGCCCGGTGTTTACCTTCCCAGAGTCAGGTATTTGTACCCGTTCAAAACAACATTGAACTCTATTTCTTGCAATATAAATTAAAGGCATAATAACTCTACATTGGGTAGGATTCGCGAGGCTGTGAAAAAAGTAATTTTTAAATTTAAAAAATCCACAATTTATCACTGGCATGATTGTTTGCAAACCTTGCATTACCGCAAATTCCGTGAAGTCAATTGAAAACAATTTGCATTTTCTCAAATACACCTTTATCCACTAAAACAGTTGGAACATCAACTTACCACCACAATTTCTTAGCATGAAGCGCAACCGAAAACTCTCTTTCCCAATACTGGATTCCTCACTGAAACTTTCTTTGAAGAAATTCATCATTTCAAATTCATTTGAAGCCAATGAACAACCGGTTTCACTGTAAGCTCTAAAACTTGAACACAATTTTTGATGCTACTTCTCATCATTATCACGTCAAAATTCGGAATAACGACTGGAAATATATAAGGTATTAAAACAATGGGAATTTTTTTAGGGCCCTATACAGCTGTAGGTATAATCCTAAAGGTGAAATTACCTAGAAATGTTAAAAAAGGGTCAGGTGAAAAGTTTGGCTTAAATAGAGTCAGTCTGAGTGTTAAGTGAAGGCCTGAAGTCAGTCTTGATGAATACAATTTCGTACAGGTAAATAAAGTTGTCAAATTTGCTGGTACATTTCTTTAGGACTTCAAAAAGATGGTCAATGGGTTTGCTTTTTTCTAGTTGGTGTGTCATGGTGAGATGTTTTCTGATAGCAAAGTAACAATGTAAGTCATTACTTCTTTTGTTGGCTAACTTGCAGATTACCACTTCTTTGCAGAAATTACACATCATTCAACCCAAGAAATTTGAGGAAAAATTTCAAAAGACAAAGAAGCACCTCGCAGAATTTTGCACATAGCTCTTAGCATTTAACAATCTATCGCCAGAGGGAAGGTGAATATCCGTGAATAAAAACTCAGGTGAAAAAATATAATATAATAATTTCTTTGTCTGTCACCTTGACAAATGGGCTGGCGACCATTTTGAAAAAACCACTTAAGTGATTCTCGTGTAATAATCACCTCAACGGCAACAAATAAGCGCAGAGAATTTTCAATAATCACCTACGTAATTAGACTAAAAAATACTATCCACACATTGCCATCCAGAAATGTTTACAGGGCTTTCAGGTTTAAACATGTGATATTCCTTCATATGGAGACCTATTCAAGAGTCAAAGAGTGAAATTTAACCAGGAAGCCCTATGGTCAGGTCAGGTCAGGTCAGGTTCGATCTACACTGAAGTAATTAGCCCTGTTATTTCCTGTTTGGTACAGCTCCAAGTAGTGATTTCAATAAGTACAGACAGCCAACAAAAAGCATCAATATCTCATTGCTTCACTCAGAGAGGTCAGCTTGGGTTCAGGGATGGCACAGTGGTGAGAGCACTTGGTTCCCATTAATGTGACCCGGGTTCAATTCCCAGACTCAGTATTATATGGGTTGAGTTTGTTGATTCTGTACTCTGCTCTGAGAGGTTTTTCTCTAGGTACTCTGGTTTTCCCCTCTCCTCAAAAACCAACACTTAATTTGATTTGAATCAACTTGTTGACTTCACTTTACAGTGTCCCCATTGAGTGCTCCAGCACTAGAAGACTGAACACTTCAATAAAGTCCTTACCTTTCTACTCCCCCCCCCCCCCTCCCCCTAAATCGAAGAAATTACAGACTGATTCTTTGACAGCTAAGAATAAAAATTCATTTTGACAATGACAACAGTCAGGTTCTCCACTCAAACTGGGCGCCAACTTTAAAACTAAAAATAATTTGTTCTGAAACCTGAAAAAACTGCCACTTAAGTGCAACGATTTATACCATAATAAACACATCTAAACTGCCTTGTTGCTGCCAAAGACTAGGAAGTTGGGTTGCCAGGTTTTCAAACACCTGGATCTAGCCTTTAATCTTTTACCCAGGGATTAAAGAAATACAAGTGGGGTTATGTCTGTCTAGGAGCAAACACAGGGCTTCAGTTTTCTTGTTTTAGCTTTGAGTTTGAATTTTGCAGACGTTTAGCATTTTGCAGCTGCTGTTTACCGGTCCCAAGCTAATTCCTCTTACGTTGGTTCGCTTCTTGTAAGCTGCTGTACAAGAAAGCTGGCACTTCATGAAATGATTCGTCCACCTCAGGGTTAATACTTACCTCTTTTTTCGCTTTCACGGGATCGGTTGTAGGATTTTGACCGGTGCGAGCGAGGAGAAAAGTTCGTATGACGGGAGTATGGGGAATTTGAAGCACCAACGGGCGATCTGTCTCTATCTCGATTGCTTTCAGAATTGCAGTTCGGATGGCTTTTCGAGGAATACTTGGAACTTGTCTGAAAATGCAAAACACGAGTGTAATTATCACTTCTCAACAACTCATCGAGCTTTCCACGCACTGAAAAAGCTTCGGGAAGTGTTTTGACGTGGAAGAAAATCTCAAACTTCAATAAATGAAGTTTGAAATCAACTTCACTTGCTCCTCGATAAACCTAAAATACTCACCTGGTATGGATGATATTGACTCCGGTCATGATACCTAAGAAAAGAAAAAGAGTCATTGTTAGTTTCTGAATGGAAATGAAACTAAGAGCCCGAAGAACTTGTGTTTGGGGATCGACTTCACAGCGGCTATCAGCCAGTTTATTAATGAAAAACATGGCCGCCTCGTATGAATCGATAATTATGAATTCAGCGCGAACTGACCCGTCCGTTAGCCGCGGATATTTCCTATTACTCATCAAAACTGCCAGTGTGGCTTATATGGGAGAGTATGCTCCCTAAAAAAGTTGAAATTTTGCCAAAATATCGCCACGACAAGCCGAAAAGAATATCATTCATATCGCCACACTAATCTCAAGTCGCCATTGCCGAGTCTCGCAAGCCTGCTGAGGTCATGTGATAACAAATCGACGTTTATTGTCTGATTGACCAATCAGAGAGCTCTATTTCCCAGACTTGGCCGAACACTCGAGTAATTGAATAGAACGGCTTAATTTTTGCTCGTTGATTTTGCGTGAAAATAGCAGATATATATTTCCGATAATTGAAATGCAATAGCCAGTGGAAAGGATAGAGCGGCTTTTGGTCGAGAAAGATAGAGACATTAGGGTAATTTGGGGCGAATTTTGTCGTCAAAGTGAAACAGAACTCGAACAAGAACACATGCCTCATCCTTTGTTTTATTGCAGTATGGAAGTGGTTTGTCGAAGTAATCTTCATCGATCTTCATCCTGTTCTCATGGTTTTGGACTACGCCACCTGTAACGTGTTATGCCGAAATTTTTAAAATTATTACAAAATGACCTCTCGTTTGTAGATGGACCAAAACCGAACGGAACGAATGAATCGGACCACATTTTTATGTAAGCTTATATTCTTGTAAAAATTTTAGACATTTTAGATGTAAAAAAATTAACGTAAGTACTAGAGGACCTTTTGTATGGTGGATTATGATCATAGTAGCGGCTTATGTTTTCAGTTTACAGCCGGAGGTGTGCTAGATCTTTCTTTCTGAGTGATGCTATGTGTCATAATGTGTCATTATGCACTTCTAGCCTGATCTTTCACAGGGAAGATATCCTGGCGCAGTAGGATAAAATTATAAACAAGAATGGCGGCGGCCAGATGTTCTGCTACTTGTCTCAACGATTATGAACCATAAACTGAACCGAATTTTTTTTTATAACACTTAATTATTCGCCGAGGTAGAGGTGAACAGTGGTGATATTTTATAACGAGCTTCGCGGCGAAGAGAATATCCACCCACTTTCAATTCACCGACACTGAAGTGAATAATTTTTAGTATAAATATGTCGCCTAAGTTGAATGATCAGCCGAGTTTATTGATAAAATTTGTTCCTCAGTGATTGAAGGGAAACGGGAAGCCATTTTTTTTCACCCCTGAGTTAGCGAATCAGACAGCACTATTCACTCAGACACAAAATGTTATAGCAAATAATATCGGTGACCTTATGTTTTTGAGACAAATAATTATTTTTGTTTCGTTGGCTGGAACATTTGAATAATAAAAGAAATGCTTGTAAATGGATATCTTTGCAATTTCCTCTAACCTCTTAGGATCTTTCTCATGTGAACAGCACCTGCGCAACTATTATTCTCTATCACACGGTCTGCTTGTAAAATTAATTTCATAGCTGTTTTGTCAAGTTGAGAGAAATGTTCCAATATTTTTTTTGTCAAGGCTGGTTTACACGGTACGATTTGTTGGCTGGTTTTGTCGGGCCGATAAATCGTGCCATGTAAATTGTGTAAAACATGCAACTTTTTCCTCAAAAGATGTTCCTGTTGTCCTTTTAGTATCCGCCATTTTGAATGCTTTAATTGTTTTAAGTAAATGCGCATTCCCCACTCGCATAGTGTCGGCCTCACTTCAAAAAATCTGTTGCACTGCAACGAATCGAGCCTATTTTGATTTCCATGAAGCGGTCGTTCATCGGCTGTCAAAATACACGAAAGATTTGCGCTCCAATGCCATCGGGCCAATAAATCAGGCTGAAAAATCGTATGGTGTAAACTGGTGTCACAGCGTTTTGTTTTCCCATGTGTGATCTGTTCCCCTGAGCACTAGTGCTGTGTGTTCCCCGTTCGCCATAAAGGTAAATATGATAGCAGAATGTGAATACAGAAAGTATCCTTAACATACATAAAAGCTAACCTTAGGCCTAAAAACTTTTGTTTGGCCTAAGGTTACTTTTTTAAGCATGTTTAGGATACTTTCTGTATTCATATTCTGCTATCATATTTATCATTATGGCGGAGGGGGAACACACAGCACTAGTGCTCAGTCTTTGGGGGAACAGAAAACACGGGGGAACACAAAACGCTGTGACACTGGCTTAAGAGAAATTTGCATGCATTTCTGTGTTGTCAATAAAATGCAATTGAAACTGTTTAAAGTAGTAGGCAGCTTAAATATGAAGACGTCACTGCACACTCTGCTTTTGTTTGAATTAATTCAAGCATGACTGATTAATTATCCAAGGTGGTGATCAACAAACAGCAACACAGAGACAGAAGCTCTAAAAGATATTTCTAGCACAAGAAACAGGGACTGGGGATTAAAAAAAGAAGGACAGATAACATTTTATGACGTATTACAGACATATTTCCATAGGGGGCTTTCTTTTATTGCACAAATTATCACAGAGCTTGGTTGCATCCACGGTTGATTGATAAATCATTTGCATGTGCCTAAGGCACCACACCTTTAAAGGGTGGTGCCTACTATTGTTATTGCACATATGTTCTGCAGATCTTGAGAAACTCGGGTCTCCTACGGGTGGTGCTTACTAATACAGGGATAACCCATTCACCCCTAAACCGGCCATACTTAGTATTCTACTCTGTCTAACGCCAGACGATTTTACTCGTCAATGGGGAACCCCCAGAAGTCAATGGGTTAAAACTATGCCAAGAAAGCAGAACTTAGCAAGTTGCCCTCTAAAATGTTGCGTGTGTAAGCTCTAATGTTATAAGTAGACAATTCATTTTCCGCTTAATATCATGGCATGGGTCAAAATTGAAAGATTTTTTGTGCATAACTTTGCTGTCAAGGTAGACTGCTATTAAGGACGGTGCCTACCATAGACCCCTTTCAGTTAATTCCCAATCTGGAGAAAAAAAAACATTGTTTTGCATTTGAAAGGTTTGTTTCTCTCAGGGGAGAGAACAACCATTCTTTTGTCCTCCAGTTTGGGAATTACTGAAATGGGTCTATTGTTATATGTTTGGCACATCTCGAGATACTCAAATTTCCTATTGGTAGATGCGGTGCTTATTAATACAGGCCTGGGATATTTTTGCGCGGTTCAAACTATGCGGAGAAAGCAGACCTTAGCAAGTGCTCTTGGTATCCAAAAAGAAATTTGGGGGTAACCATGCAATTTTTTCAGAGATAATTCAATTTGGCAAATTGCTTTGTATTTTAAAGCTTTTTACAAATATTGTTGATTAATAATAATCATTGAAAAATGAGTGGTTTAATACCCCCAGTTTTCTTTTTGGATCTCACGTTCATCTACCTTCATTTACGTTTATTCACATTCATCAACCTTCATTTACCTTCATCTAGCTTAGTCTACCTTCAATCGTAATCATCTACCTTCATTCACCTTAATAATACCTTCTGTCATGTTCATTGCCCTTCATATACCTTCCTCTGCCTTTATTCACGTTCATTTACCTTCAACTACCGTCACTTACCTTCATATACCTTTATTCACGTTCATATAACTTAGCTTCAATAACATTCATTTACCTTAATATACCCTTATTCTTGTTCATTTACGTTTAGCTACCCACATCTTCCTTCATCCACATTCAATTACAGTATCTTCATTTACATTTATTCACATTCATTTACCTTCATATACCTTCACTAACGTCCATTTACCTTCAACTACCTACATCTACCTTCGTCCTCATTCATTTACCTTGAATCAACCTTCATTCATGTTCATTTATGTTCTAATATACCTTCAGCTACCTCCATCTACCAGGAAATAGGAAAGACTGGCCAAAAATAGGAAAAAATAGGAATTCTCATCCCAAAATAGGAACAAAATAGGAAGCTTTCCTTGGATTGTACCCTCTTAAGGGGGTTTTAATGGGGGGATAGCTTCACGACTAAGGTTAGAAATTTTGACTTTTCACGGCTAATGGTTATTTCTTTTCCGTCACGGTTAACTTACATGAAAAACAAAGAAACGTCCCTTGTTGAAAATAAAAGTCCTTTTTTTTGCTTTTTGGGGTTCTCTGTGTTAGTAGGGTGTTTGTACACATTGAAAAGAATAAGTCATTGGTCATCAGAATGCGACTTACATTTTTGTCAAGACCTCCAACTGGGGGCAAGAGAGGATGAGGTAAGAGAACGGATCCCCCATACACAGGCCAATGATAATTTTTTTTAAAATCTAAACTTAGGTACGCAGCTATTTATAAAGAGGCACCTGATTGTCCAGTTGTAATGACGTAATGAAATTTTAAATATGCGTGGATTGGGAACAAGAACTTAAAATAGCTTTGCGAAACCAAAAATACATTTTTAAAAACTGTGATGGGCATGTGGGTCCGTTCTCTTAGCTCATCTTCTCTTGTTGGGGGTTATTTGGGACTTGTTTTGTCTTGTCAGACAAGCTTAGCGAGATGGAATGTCCACAAAAAGAGCAAAGCAGGAAAAACGATGTCGAGTGCTCTGAAGTCTCTATAAATACTTCGAAACACTCCCTACTCCACTTTTAAAAGTAAAACAAATCACACTAAATGCTTTTAATTTTTTTCATGGCTAACATTTATCTTTTATTTTTGTCATTTTCACGCCTAACGGTTAACTTTTTTTTACGTGTCACGGCTAACGGTTAACCCCATTGAGACCCTCTCCTAACAAAGCCAACAATAGCTCTCTTCCATAAACCATTAATGCCTTATTCAATATCTAACCCTTACAGACGAGATGGCATGCATCCTTCATAGAAACAAGTGTTAAAACTTGTTACCAAGTAAAACTTGGTGCACAACGGAGGTTGCACCAACATGGTGGCTTCATAGAAAACTCTCCAAAGTTGGGCGAAATGATTTGACAAATAACTCAAAAACTATGCACAACACAAACCTGAGAATTGGAGCGATTTCTAAATTTGTATCCTACAACATTCCAAGTTTTTTGGCTTTTTTCATTCGTGTGGTGGACATGAAGGTGATGTTCCAGACTTTGGCAACATTAGCATATAAGATTTTTCATGATTGTACCCCTCCCCCTTTGGGTCATATTTTAACCAAGAAGACTTCTATCTCTCCATTATTTACGTACTACCAACACGGTAAAAGTGCCTTGCTTTAACATATATTTTAGGAAAAATTCAATAGCATTCAGAGGTTTCATTGTGTGAAATCTCCTCACTACGGATCTCGCAAAGACATCCAACGTCAAGACCTATACTAGACTGGCCTCTAAATCCACACTAATTACTGAGTACTTTCAGGCGGAATCTCCGCAAACAATCCCCCACAATAATAATAACTATTTTCTATATTATGAAGACGATTTTAATATATTTTTATTCCTTAAGTTTTAGTTAGCTTAAATGCACGACCACATAAGCGGCAACGCTTTAATCACCATCGTATTGAAATAAAAGCTGTTGTAAGTATTGTCATGAATGTTACAGGAACTTTTCATAACGATGCGATGTTGCGGCAGATCACAGACGCAGTCATGATTATTACTCCCCACTCTTTAAACCACTCAGTGCTAGGAACTTGTTTTTTTTTTTTTTTTTGTATTTTTTCGGCGATAAACGGTCTGCACAAAACTTCCCCCGTGTAAAGGTCCATGTAAGAAGAACTGGGAAACTACTTTATGTATCCCTTATTATTATGTATTTAAATATAAGGTATTTATAATGTCTTCAATAGCCCTATCATATATGCTGCATAGAGAACCACCGGACAAATGTAGACCGTTTGTGTTGCGACAGGGAGCGAGCGAGTTGGCCCTAATCCTGGTACATAATCATTTTATAAGTGCCTTTTCAGGCCATTTTCGTCTACAGAAGCCACCAGGCTGGCATCATTAAGCTAGAATGAGGGTAAAGGCAAGCCTTTGAAAGAAAACAAAGGCGAGAGATGGTTTCATGCAGACTGGGACGCCTAAAATGCTCTGTTGTAAACATGGCGGTTCACGAGTGAAGTTGTCTCTCTGGCCTTTCTGTGGACGAATTCCAGGACCTAATGACACAATCTGGGCAAGTTTTGAAAGCTAAAACCTTCAATCGATGCGTTATTTTGTTGGTAGGACTGGATGGCCCGACACTTATGAAAAAAACTATGAAATGGGAATCGGGAGTATTCCCTTGTCACGGAATGGCAGAATTACCCAGAATTCTTTTTGGGCATGCATGAGCGAGGCAACTTAAGAAGCACGAGACTGGCCCTCATCGAATTTTTTTTGAAAAAACCGGGGGTTTTTCTGCTTATATGAAAACTACGTTTTCTCTCCCGTCCCCTTCTTATGCATGATCTTCGCGGAAATTACATTCTGTCCCTCAATAAATCTGGAACAACCAGTTATGGTCTTAGTTCTTTTTTTTCTTACGTATCAGCTAAGTTGCGGAATGCGCTACCTGATTTTATCCGTGCCTATGAGTTTACTGGCTTTAAAAGAGAATCCAGCTGGGCCGCATTTTGTACAGCGGCTTTTCTTTTTAATGAATATAGCTTTAAATATTATGTATTTATTAGGTATCTGAATATGCTATGTATTTTAGCTGTAAATGTAATGTCTCCAAGATATTAGCTCCTGTAGTTTATCGAAAATTCTGTATGTATGTTGACTTTAGCAGGGCGCGTGCGCACACGTTGTAATCTGCGACTCCAGTGCTTACCATATGAGAGATAAATGACTTTTCCCTTCAATATATAAGCTATCTAATTCTTACCCTATATCGACAAGGGCGGTTTGGAGCTGTGAGTAGGCGTGGGATTTGTCACATATGGTTTAGGGGCCGACATATCTCTCCCTCAATGCCGTACCGGGAGGCAAGGTCGGTAGCAGAAAGCAGCGAAGGGCCAACTGCGTCCAAAAGCGATCGCACGGGCCGAAATCCCGGGATGACTCGTTTGGTACGACGCTCCAGCGCCGGTGTCTGGAGGTACTGCGTTTTTTTCTCTTGTTCAAACATTCCGTCAGCGCATGCGCAAATGTTCTGGCTCTTCGATACCTAGCCTACCAAAAAAAAAATTTAACATGCTGGTGTTTTTCTTCTTTTTTTTTTTTTAACCAGCAATTGACATTTTAGTTGAACGTAACGTAAGAACCGTGCGTGTCTGGTCTTGTCTCAGACAGAGGCGAGAGATGGTTTCATGCAGACTGGGACGCCTAAAATGCTCTGTTGTAAACATGGCGGTTCACGAGTGAAGTTGTCTCTCTGGCCTTTCTGTGGACGAATTCCAGGACCTACTGACACAATCTGGGCAAGTTTTGAAAGCTAAAACCTTCAATCGATGCGTTATTTTGTTGGTAGGACTGGATGGCCCGACACTTATGAAAAAAACTATGAAATGGGAATCGGGAGTATTCCCTTGTCACGGAATGGCAGAATTACCCAGAATTCTTTTTGGGCATGCATGAGCGAGGCAACTTAAGAAGCACGAGACTGGCCCTCATCGAATTTTTTTTGAAAAAACCGGGGGTTTTTCTGCTTATATGAAAACTACGTTTTCTCTCCCGTCCCCTTCTTATGCATGATCTTCGCGGAAATTACATTCTGTCCCTCAATAAATCTGGAACAACCAGTTATGGTCTTAGTTCTTTTTTTTCTTACGTATCAGCTAAGTTGCGGAATGCGCTACCTGATTTTATCCGTGCCTATGAGTTTACTGGCTTTAAAAGAGAATCCAGCTGGGCCGCATTTTGTACAGCGGCTTTTCTTTTTAATGAATATAGCTTTAAATATTATGTATTTATTAGGTATCTGAATATGCTATGTATTTTAGCTGTAAATGTAATGTCTCCAAGATATTAGCTCCTGTAGTTTATCGAAAATTCTGTATGTATGTTGACTTTAGCAGGGCGCGTGCGCACACGTTGTAATCTGCGACTCCAGTGCTTACCATATGAGAGATAAATGACTTTTCCCTTCAATATATAAGCTATCTAATTCTTACCCTATATCGACAAGGGCGGTTTGGAGCTGTGAGTAGGCGTGGGATTTGTCACATATGGTTTAGGGGCCGACATATCTCTCCCTCAATGCCGTACCGGGAGGCAAGGTCGGTAGCAGAAAGCAGCGAAGGGCCAACTGCGTCCAAAAGCGATCGCACGGGCCGAAATCCCGGGATGACTCGTTTGGTACGACGCTCCAGCGCCGGTGTCTGGAGGTACTGCGTTTTTTTCTCTTGTTCAAACATTCCGTCAGCGCATGCGCAAATGTTCTGGCTCTTCGATACCTAGCCTACCAAAAAAAAAATTTAACATGCTGGTGTTTTTCTTCTTTTTTTTTTTTAACCAGCAATTGACATTTTAGTTGAACGTAACGTAAGAACCGTGCGTGTCTGGTCTTGTCTCAGACAGAGGCGAGAGATGGTTTCATGCAGACTGGGACGCCTAAAATGCTCTGTTGTAAACATGGCGGTTCACGAGTGAAGTTGTCTCTCTGGCCTTTCTGTGGACGAATTCCAGGACCTACTGACACAATCTGGGCAAGTTTTGAAAGCTAAAACCTTCAATCGATGCGTTATTTTGTTGGTAGGACTGGATGGCCCGACACTTATGAAAAAAACTATGAAATGGGAATCGGGAGTATTCCCTTGTCACGGAATGGCAGAATTACCCAGAATTCTTTTTGGGCATGCATGAGCGAGGCAACTTAAGAAGCACGAGACTGGCCCTCATCGAATTTTTTTTGAAAAAACCGGGGGTTTTTCTGCTTATATGAAAACTACGTTTTCTCTCCCGTCCCCTTCTTATGCATGATCTTCGCGGAAATTACATTCTGTCCCTCAATAAATCTGGAACAACCAGTTATGGTCTTAGTTCTTTTTTTTCTTACGTATCAGCTAAGTTGCGGAATGCGCTACCTGATTTTATCCGTGCCTATGAGTTTACTGGCTTTAAAAGAGAATCCAGCTGGGCCGCATTTTGTACAGCGGCTTTTCTTTTTAATGAATATAGCTTTAAATATTATGTATTTATTAGGTATCTGAATATGCTATGTATTTTAGCTGTAAATGTAATGTCTCCAAGATATTAGCTCCTGTAGTTTATCGAAAATTCTGTATGTATGTTGACTTTAGCAGGGCGCGTGCGCACACGTTGTAATCTGCGACTCCAGTGCTTACCATATGAGAGATAAATGACTTTTCCCTTCAATATATAAGCTATCTAATTCTTACCCTATATCGACAAGGGCGGTTTGGAGCTGTGAGTAGGCGTGGGATTTGTCACATATGGTTTAGGGGCCGACATATCTCTCCCTCAATGCCGTACCGGGAGGCAAGGTCGGTAGCAGAAAGCAGCGAAGGGCCAACTGCGTCCAAAAGCGATCGCACGGGCCGAAATCCCGGGATGACTCGTTTGGTACGACGCTCCAGCGCCGGTGTCTGGAGGTACTGCGTTTTTTTCTCTTGTTCAAACATTCCGTCAGCGCATGCGCAAATGTTCTGGCTCTTCGATACCTAGCCTACCAAAAAAAAATTTAACATGCTGGTGTTTTTCTTCTTTTTTTTTTTTTAACCAGCAATTGACATTTTAGTTGAACGTAACGTAAGAACCGTGCGTGTCTGGTCTTGTCTCAGACAGAGGCGAGAGATGGTTTCATGCAGACTGGGACGCCTAAAATGCTCTGTTGTAAACATGGCGGTTCACGAGTGAAGTTGTCTCTCTGGCCTTTCTGTGGACGAATTCCAGGACCTACTGACACAATCTGGGCAAGTTTTGAAAGCTAAAACCTTCAATCGATGCGTTATTTTGTTGGTAGGACTGGATGGCCCGACACTTATGAAAAAAACTATGAAATGGGAATCGGGAGTATTCCCTTGTCACGGAATGGCAGAATTACCCAGAATTCTTTTTGGGCATGCATGAGCGAGGCAACTTAAGAAGCACGAGACTGGCCCTCATCGAATTTTTTTTGAAAAAACCGGGGGTTTTTCTGCTTATATGAAAACTACGTTTTCTCTCCCGTCCCCTTCTTATGCATGATCTTCGCGGAAATTACATTCTGTCCCTCAATAAATCTGGAACAACCAGTTATGGTCTTAGTTCTTTTTTTTCTTACGTATCAGCTAAGTTGCGGAATGCGCTACCTGATTTTATCCGTGCCTATGAGTTTACTGGCTTTAAAAGAGAATCCAGCTGGGCCGCATTTTGTACAGCGGCTTTTCTTTTTAATGAATATAGCTTTAAATATTATGTATTTATTAGGTATCTGAATATGCTATGTATTTTAGCTGTAAATGTAATGTCTCCAAGATATTAGCTCCTGTAGTTTATCGAAAATTCTGTATGTATGTTGACTTTAGCAGGGCGCGTGCGCACACGTTGTAATCTGCGACTCCAGTGCTTACCATATGAGAGATAAATGACTTTTCCCTTCAATATATAAGCTATCTAATTCTTACCCTATATCGACAAGGGCGGTTTGGAGCTGTGAGTAGGCGTGGGATTTGTCACATATGGTTTAGGGGCCGACATATCTCTCCCTCAATGCCGTACCGGGAGGCAAGGTCGGTAGCAGAAAGCAGCGAAGGGCCAACTGCGTCCAAAAGCGATCGCACGGGCCGAAATCCCGGGATGACTCGTTTGGTACGACGCTCCAGCGCCGGTGTCTGGAGGTACTGCGTTTTTTTCTCTTGTTCAAACATTCCGTCAGCGCATGCGCAAATGTTCTGGCTCTTCGATACCTAGCCTACCAAAAAAAAATTTAACATGCTGGTGTTTTTCTTCTTTTTTTTTTTTAACCAGCAATTGACATTTTAGTTGAACGTAACGTAAGAACCGTGCGTGTCTGGTCTTGTCTCAGACAGAGGCGAGAGATGGTTTCATGCAGACTGGGACGCCTAAAATGCTCTGTTGTAAACATGGCGGTTCACGAGTGAAGTTGTCTCTCTGGCCTTTCTGTGGACGAATTCCAGGACCTACTGACACAATCTGGGCAAGTTTTGAAAGCTAAAACCTTCAATCGATGCGTTATTTTGTTGGTAGGACTGGATGGCCCGACACTTATGAAAAAAACTATGAAATGGGAATCGGGAGTATTCCCTTGTCACGGAATGGCAGAATTACCCAGAATTCTTTTTGGGCATGCATGAGCGAGGCAACTTAAGAAGCACGAGACTGGCCCTCATCGAATTTTTTTTGAAAAAACCGGGGGTTTTTCTGCTTATATGAAAACTACGTTTTCTCTCCCGTCCCCTTCTTATGCATGATCTTCGCGGAAATTACATTCTGTCCCTCAATAAATCTGGAACAACCAGTTATGGTCTTAGTTCTTTTTTTTCTTACGTATCAGCTAAGTTGCGGAATGCGCTACCTGATTTTATCCGTGCCTATGAGTTTACTGGCTTTAAAAGAGAATCCAGCTGGGCCGCATTTTGTACAGCGGCTTTTCTTTTTAATGAATATAGCTTTAAATATTATGTATTTATTAGGTATCTGAATATGCTATGTATTTTAGCTGTAAATGTAATGTCTCCAAGATATTAGCTCCTGTAGTTTATCGAAAATTCTGTATGTATGTTGACTTTAGCAGGGCGCGTGCGCACACGTTGTAATCTGCGACTCCAGTGCTTACCATATGAGAGATAAATGACTTTTCCCTTCAATATATAAGCTATCTAATTCTTACCCTATATCGACAAGGGCGGTTTGGAGCTGTGAGTAGGCGTGGGATTTGTCACATATGGTTTAGGGGCCGACATATCTCTCCCTCAATGCCGTACCGGGAGGCAAGGTCGGTAGCAGAAAGCAGCGAAGGGCCAACTGCGTCCAAAAGCGATCGCACGGGCCGAAATCCCGGGATGACTCGTTTGGTACGACGCTCCAGCGCCGGTGTCTGGAGGTACTGCGTTTTTTTCTCTTGTTCAAACATTCCGTCAGCGCATGCGCAAATGTTCTGGCTCTTCGATACCTAGCCTACCAAAAAAAAAATTTAACATGCTGGTGTTTTTCTTCTTTTTTTTTTTTTAACCAGCAATTGACATTTTAGTTGAACGTAACGTAAGAACCGTGCGTGTCTGGTCTTGTCTCAGACAGAGGCGAGAGATGGTTTCATGCAGACTGGGACGCCTAAAATGCTCTGTTGTAAACATGGCGGTTCACGAGTGAAGTTGTCTCTCTGGCCTTTCTGTGGACGAATTCCAGGACCTACTGACACAATCTGGGCAAGTTTTGAAAGCTAAAACCTTCAATCGATGCGTTATTTTGTTGGTAGGACTGGATGGCCCGACACTTATGAAAAAAACTATGAAATGGGAATCGGGAGTATTCCCTTGTCACGGAATGGCAGAATTACCCAGAATTCTTTTTGGGCATGCATGAGCGAGGCAACTTAAGAAGCACGAGACTGGCCCTCATCGAATTTTTTTTGAAAAAACCGGGGGTTTTTCTGCTTATATGAAAACTACGTTTTCTCTCCCGTCCCCTTCTTATGCATGATCTTCGCGGAAATTACATTCTGTCCCTCAATAAATCTGGAACAACCAGTTATGGTCTTAGTTCTTTTTTTTCTTACGTATCAGCTAAGTTGCGGAATGCGCTACCTGATTTTATCCGTGCCTATGAGTTTACTGGCTTTAAAAGAGAATCCAGCTGGGCCGCATTTTGTACAGCGGCTTTTCTTTTTAATGAATATAGCTTTAAATATTATGTATTTATTAGGTATCTGAATATGCTATGTATTTTAGCTGTAAATGTAATGTCTCCAAGATATTAGCTCCTGTAGTTTATCGAAAATTCTGTATGTATGTTGACTTTAGCAGGGCGCGTGCGCACACGTTGTAATCTGCGACTCCAGTGCTTACCATATGAGAGATAAATGACTTTTCCCTTCAATATATAAGCTATCTAATTCTTACCCTATATCGACAAGGGCGGTTTGGAGCTGTGAGTAGGCGTGGGATTTGTCACATATGGTTTAGGGGCCGACATATCTCTCCCTCAATGCCGTACCGGGAGGCAAGGTCGGTAGCAGAAAGCAGCGAAGGGCCAACTGCGTCCAAAAGCGATCGCACGGGCCGAAATCCCGGGATGACTCGTTTGGTACGACGCTCCAGCGCCGGTGTCTGGAGGTACTGCGTTTTTTTCTCTTGTTCAAACATTCCGTCAGCGCATGCGCAAATGTTCTGGCTCTTCGATACCTAGCCTACCAAAAAAAAAATTTAACATGCTGGTGTTTTTCTTCTTTTTTTTTTTTAACCAGCAATTGACATTTTAGTTGAACGTAACGTAAGAACCGTGCGTGTCTGGTCTTGTCTCAGACAGAGGCGAGAGATGGTTTCATGCAGACTGGGACGCCTAAAATGCTCTGTTGTAAACATGGCGGTTCACGAGTGAAGTTGTCTCTCTGGCCTTTCTGTGGACGAATTCCAGGACCTACTGACACAATCTGGGCAAGTTTTGAAAGCTAAAACCTTCAATCGATGCGTTATTTTGTTGGTAGGACTGGATGGCCCGACACTTATGAAAAAAACTATGAAATGGGAATCGGGAGTATTCCCTTGTCACGGAATGGCAGAATTACCCAGAATTCTTTTTGGGCATGCATGAGCGAGGCAACTTAAGAAGCACGAGACTGGCCCTCATCGAATTTTTTTTGAAAAAACCGGGGGTTTTTCTGCTTATATGAAAACTACGTTTTCTCTCCCGTCCCCTTCTTATGCATGATCTTCGCGGAAATTACATTCTGTCCCTCAATAAATCTGGAACAACCAGTTATGGTCTTAGTTCTTTTTTTTCTTACGTATCAGCTAAGTTGCGGAATGCGCTACCTGATTTTATCCGTGCCTATGAGTTTACTGGCTTTAAAAGAGAATCCAGCTGGGCCGCATTTTGTACAGCGGCTTTTCTTTTTAATGAATATAGCTTTAAATATTATGTATTTATTAGGTATCTGAATATGCTATGTATTTTAGCTGTAAATGTAATGTCTCCAAGATATTAGCTCCTGTAGTTTATCGAAAATTCTGTATGTATGTTGACTTTAGCAGGGCGCGTGCGCACACGTTGTAATCTGCGACTCCAGTGCTTACCATATGAGAGATAAATGACTTTTCCCTTCAATATATAAGCTATCTAATTCTTACCCTATATCGACAAGGGCGGTTTGGAGCTGTGAGTAGGCGTGGGATTTGTCACATATGGTTTAGGGGCCGACATATCTCTCCCTCAATGCCGTACCGGGAGGCAAGGTCGGTAGCAGAAAGCAGCGAAGGGCCAACTGCGTCCAAAAGCGATCGCACGGGCCGAAATCCCGGGATGACTCGTTTGGTACGACGCTCCAGCGCCGGTGTCTGGAGGTACTGCGTTTTTTTCTCTTGTTCAAACATTCCGTCAGCGCATGCGCAAATGTTCTGGCTCTTCGATACCTAGCCTACCAAAAAAAAAATTTAACATGCTGGTGTTTTTCTTCTTTTTTTTTTTTAACCAGCAATTGACATTTTAGTTGAACGTAACGTAAGAACCGTGCGTGTCTGGTCTTGTCTCAGACAGAGGCGAGAGATGGTTTCATGCAGACTGGGACGCCTAAAATGCTCTGTTGTAAACATGGCGGTTCACGAGTGAAGTTGTCTCTCTGGCCTTTCTGTGGACGAATTCCAGGACCTACTGACACAATCTGGGCAAGTTTTGAAAGCTAAAACCTTCAATCGATGCGTTATTTTGTTGGTAGGACTGGATGGCCCGACACTTATGAAAAAAACTATGAAATGGGAATCGGGAGTATTCCCTTGTCACGGAATGGCAGAATTACCCAGAATTCTTTTTGGGCATGCATGAGCGAGGCAACTTAAGAAGCACGAGACTGGCCCTCATCGAATTTTTTTTGAAAAAACCGGGGGTTTTTCTGCTTATATGAAAACTACGTTTTCTCTCCCGTCCCCTTCTTATGCATGATCTTCGCGGAAATTACATTCTGTCCCTCAATAAATCTGGAACAACCAGTTATGGTCTTAGTTCTTTTTTTTCTTACGTATCAGCTAAGTTGCGGAATGCGCTACCTGATTTTATCCGTGCCTATGAGTTTACTGGCTTTAAAAGAGAATCCAGCTGGGCCGCATTTTGTACAGCGGCTTTTCTTTTTAATGAATATAGCTTTAAATATTATGTATTTATTAGGTATCTGAATATGCTATGTATTTTAGCTGTAAATGTAATGTCTCCAAGATATTAGCTCCTGTAGTTTATCGAAAATTCTGTATGTATGTTGACTTTAGCAGGGCGCGTGCGCACACGTTGTAATCTGCGACTCCAGTGCTTACCATATGAGAGATAAATGACTTTTCCCTTCAATATATAAGCTATCTAATTCTTACCCTATATCGACAAGGGCGGTTTGGAGCTGTGAGTAGGCGTGGGATTTGTCACATATGGTTTAGGGGCCGACATATCTCTCCCTCAATGCCGTACCGGGAGGCAAGGTCGGTAGCAGAAAGCAGCGAAGGGCCAACTGCGTCCAAAAGCGATCGCACGGGCCGAAATCCCGGGATGACTCGTTTGGTACGACGCTCCAGCGCCGGTGTCTGGAGGTACTGCGTTTTTTTCTCTTGTTCAAACATTCCGTCAGCGCATGCGCAAATGTTCTGGCTCTTCGATACCTAGCCTACCAAAAAAAAAATTTAACATGCTGGTGTTTTTCTTCTTTTTTTTTTTTAACCAGCAATTGACATTTTAGTTGAACGTAACGTAAGAACCGTGCGTGTCTGGTCTTGTCTCAGACAGAGGCGAGAGATGGTTTCATGCAGACTGGGACGCCTAAAATGCTCTGTTGTAAACATGGCGGTTCACGAGTGAAGTTGTCTCTCTGGCCTTTCTGTGGACGAATTCCAGGACCTACTGACACAATCTGGGCAAGTTTTGAAAGCTAAAACCTTCAATCGATGCGTTATTTTGTTGGTAGGACTGGATGGCCCGACACTTATGAAAAAAACTATGAAATGGGAATCGGGAGTATTCCCTTGTCACGGAATGGCAGAATTACCCAGAATTCTTTTTGGGCATGCATGAGCGAGGCAACTTAAGAAGCACGAGACTGGCCCTCATCGAATTTTTTTTGAAAAAACCGGGGGTTTTTCTGCTTATATGAAAACTACGTTTTCTCTCCCGTCCCCTTCTTATGCATGATCTTCGCGGAAATTACATTCTGTCCCTCAATAAATCTGGAACAACCAGTTATGGTCTTAGTTCTTTTTTTTCTTACGTATCAGCTAAGTTGCGGAATGCGCTACCTGATTTTATCCGTGCCTATGAGTTTACTGGCTTTAAAAGAGAATCCAGCTGGGCCGCATTTTGTACAGCGGCTTTTCTTTTTAATGAATATAGCTTTAAATATTATGTATTTATTAGGTATCTGAATATGCTATGTATTTTAGCTGTAAATGTAATGTCTCCAAGATATTAGCTCCTGTAGTTTATCGAAAATTCTGTATGTATGTTGACTTTAGCAGGGCGCGTGCGCACACGTTGTAATCTGCGACTCCAGTGCTTACCATATGAGAGATAAATGACTTTTCCCTTCAATATATAAGCTATCTAATTCTTACCCTATATCGACAAGGGCGGTTTGGAGCTGTGAGTAGGCGTGGGATTTGTCACATATGGTTTAGGGGCCGACATATCTCTCCCTCAATGCCGTACCGGGAGGCAAGGTCGGTAGCAGAAAGCAGCGAAGGGCCAACTGCGTCCAAAAGCGATCGCACGGGCCGAAATCCCGGGATGACTCGTTTGGTACGACGCTCCAGCGCCGGTGTCTGGAGGTACTGCGTTTTTTTCTCTTGTTCAAACATTCCGTCAGCGCATGCGCAAATGTTCTGGCTCTTCGATACCTAGCCTACCAAAAAAAAAATTTAACATGCTGGTGTTTTTCTTCTTTTTTTTTTTTAACCAGCAATTGACATTTTAGTTGAACGTAACGTAAGAACCGTGCGTGTCTGGTCTTGTCTCAGACAGAGGCGAGAGATGGTTTCATGCAGACTGGGACGCCTAAAATGCTCTGTTGTAAACATGGCGGTTCACGAGTGAAGTTGTCTCTCTGGCCTTTCTGTGGACGAATTCCAGGACCTACTGACACAATCTGGGCAAGTTTTGAAAGCTAAAACCTTCAATCGATGCGTTATTTTGTTGGTAGGACTGGATGGCCCGACACTTATGAAAAAAACTATGAAATGGGAATCGGGAGTATTCCCTTGTCACGGAATGGCAGAATTACCCAGAATTCTTTTTGGGCATGCATGAGCGAGGCAACTTAAGAAGCACGAGACTGGCCCTCATCGAATTTTTTTTGAAAAAACCGGGGGTTTTTCTGCTTATATGAAAACTACGTTTTCTCTCCCGTCCCCTTCTTATGCATGATCTTCGCGGAAATTACATTCTGTCCCTCAATAAATCTGGAACAACCAGTTATGGTCTTAGTTCTTTTTTTTCTTACGTATCAGCTAAGTTGCGGAATGCGCTACCTGATTTTATCCGTGCCTATGAGTTTACTGGCTTTAAAAGAGAATCCAGCTGGGCCGCATTTTGTACAGCGGCTTTTCTTTTTAATGAATATAGCTTTAAATATTATGTATTTATTAGGTATCTGAATATGCTATGTATTTTAGCTGTAAATGTAATGTCTCCAAGATATTAGCTCCTGTAGTTTATCGAAAATTCTGTATGTATGTTGACTTTAGCAGGGCGCGTGCGCACACGTTGTAATCTGCGACTCCAGTGCTTACCATATGAGAGATAAATGACTTTTCCCTTCAATATATAAGCTATCTAATTCTTACCCTATATCGACAAGGGCGGTTTGGAGCTGTGAGTAGGCGTGGGATTTGTCACATATGGTTTAGGGGCCGACATATCTCTCCCTCAATGCCGTACCGGGAGGCAAGGTCGGTAGCAGAAAGCAGCGAAGGGCCAACTGCGTCCAAAAGCGATCGCACGGGCCGAAATCCCGGGATGACTCGTTTGGTACGACGCTCCAGCGCCGGTGTCTGGAGGTACTGCGTTTTTTTCTCTTGTTCAAACATTCCGTCAGCGCATGCGCAAATGTTCTGGCTCTTCGATACCTAGCCTACCAAAAAAAAAATTTAACATGCTGGTGTTTTTCTTCTTTTTTTTTTTTAACCAGCAATTGACATTTTAGTTGAACGTAACGTAAGAACCGTGCGTGTCTGGTCTTGTCTCAGACAGAGGCGAGAGATGGTTTCATGCAGACTGGGACGCCTAAAATGCTCTGTTGTAAACATGGCGGTTCACGAGTGAAGTTGTCTCTCTGGCCTTTCTGTGGACGAATTCCAGGACCTACTGACACAATCTGGGCAAGTTTTGAAAGCTAAAACCTTCAATCGATGCGTTATTTTGTTGGTAGGACTGGATGGCCCGACACTTATGAAAAAAACTATGAAATGGGAATCGGGAGTATTCCCTTGTCACGGAATGGCAGAATTACCCAGAATTCTTTTTGGGCATGCATGAGCGAGGCAACTTAAGAAGCACGAGACTGGCCCTCATCGAATTTTTTTTGAAAAAACCGGGGGTTTTTCTGCTTATATGAAAACTACGTTTTCTCTCCCGTCCCCTTCTTATGCATGATCTTCGCGGAAATTACATTCTGTCCCTCAATAAATCTGGAACAACCAGTTATGGTCTTAGTTCTTTTTTTTCTTACGTATCAGCTAAGTTGCGGAATGCGCTACCTGATTTTATCCGTGCCTATGAGTTTACTGGCTTTAAAAGAGAATCCAGCTGGGCCGCATTTTGTACAGCGGCTTTTCTTTTTAATGAATATAGCTTTAAATATTATGTATTTATTAGGTATCTGAATATGCTATGTATTTTAGCTGTAAATGTAATGTCTCCAAGATATTAGCTCCTGTAGTTTATCGAAAATTCTGTATGTATGTTGACTTTAGCAGGGCGCGTGCGCACACGTTGTAATCTGCGACTCCAGTGCTTACCATATGAGAGATAAATGACTTTTCCCTTCAATATATAAGCTATCTAATTCTTACCCTATATCGACAAGGGCGGTTTGGAGCTGTGAGTAGGCGTGGGATTTGTCACATATGGTTTAGGGGCCGACATATCTCTCCCTCAATGCCGTACCGGGAGGCAAGGTCGGTAGCAGAAAGCAGCGAAGGGCCAACTGCGTCCAAAAGCGATCGCACGGGCCGAAATCCCGGGATGACTCGTTTGGTACGACGCTCCAGCGCCGGTGTCTGGAGGTACTGCGTTTTTTTCTCTTGTTCAAACATTCCGTCAGCGCATGCGCAAATGTTCTGGCTCTTCGATACCTAGCCTACCAAAAAAAAAATTTAACATGCTGGTGTTTTTCTTCTTTTTTTTTTTTAACCAGCAATTGACATTTTAGTTGAACGTAACGTAAGAACCGTGCGTGTCTGGTCTTGTCTCAGACAGAGGCGAGAGATGGTTTCATGCAGACTGGGACGCCTAAAATGCTCTGTTGTAAACATGGCGGTTCACGAGTGAAGTTGTCTCTCTGGCCTTTCTGTGGACGAATTCCAGGACCTACTGACACAATCTGGGCAAGTTTTGAAAGCTAAAACCTTCAATCGATGCGTTATTTTGTTGGTAGGACTGGATGGCCCGACACTTATGAAAAAAACTATGAAATGGGAATCGGGAGTATTCCCTTGTCACGGAATGGCAGAATTACCCAGAATTCTTTTTGGGCATGCATGAGCGAGGCAACTTAAGAAGCACGAGACTGGCCCTCATCGAATTTTTTTTGAAAAAACCGGGGGTTTTTCTGCTTATATGAAAACTACGTTTTCTCTCCCGTCCCCTTCTTATGCATGATCTTCGCGGAAATTACATTCTGTCCCTCAATAAATCTGGAACAACCAGTTATGGTCTTAGTTCTTTTTTTTCTTACGTATCAGCTAAGTTGCGGAATGCGCTACCTGATTTTATCCGTGCCTATGAGTTTACTGGCTTTAAAAGAGAATCCAGCTGGGCCGCATTTTGTACAGCGGCTTTTCTTTTTAATGAATATAGCTTTAAATATTATGTATTTATTAGGTATCTGAATATGCTATGTATTTTAGCTGTAAATGTAATGTCTCCAAGATATTAGCTCCTGTAGTTTATCGAAAATTCTGTATGTATGTTGACTTTAGCAGGGCGCGTGCGCACACGTTGTAATCTGCGACTCCAGTGCTTACCATATGAGAGATAAATGACTTTTCCCTTCAATATATAAGCTATCTAATTCTTACCCTATATCGACAAGGGCGGTTTGGAGCTGTGAGTAGGCGTGGGATTTGTCACATATGGTTTAGGGGCCGACATATCTCTCCCTCAATGCCGTACCGGGAGGCAAGGTCGGTAGCAGAAAGCAGCGAAGGGCCAACTGCGTCCAAAAGCGATCGCACGGGCCGAAATCCCGGGATGACTCGTTTGGTACGACGCTCCAGCGCCGGTGTCTGGAGGTACTGCGTTTTTTTCTCTTGTTCAAACATTCCGTCAGCGCATGCGCAAATGTTCTGGCTCTTCGATACCTAGCCTACCAAAAAAAAAATTTAACATGCTGGTGTTTTTCTTCTTTTTTTTTTTTAACCAGCAATTGACATTTTAGTTGAACGTAACGTAAGAACCGTGCGTGTCTGGTCTTGTCTCAGACAGAGGCGAGAGATGGTTTCATGCAGACTGGGACGCCTAAAATGCTCTGTTGTAAACATGGCGGTTCACGAGTGAAGTTGTCTCTCTGGCCTTTCTGTGGACGAATTCCAGGACCTACTGACACAATCTGGGCAAGTTTTGAAAGCTAAAACCTTCAATCGATGCGTTATTTTGTTGGTAGGACTGGATGGCCCGACACTTATGAAAAAAACTATGAAATGGGAATCGGGAGTATTCCCTTGTCACGGAATGGCAGAATTACCCAGAATTCTTTTTGGGCATGCATGAGCGAGGCAACTTAAGAAGCACGAGACTGGCCCTCATCGAATTTTTTTTGAAAAAACCGGGGGTTTTTCTGCTTATATGAAAACTACGTTTTCTCTCCCGTCCCCTTCTTATGCATGATCTTCGCGGAAATTACATTCTGTCCCTCAATAAATCTGGAACAACCAGTTATGGTCTTAGTTCTTTTTTTTCTTACGTATCAGCTAAGTTGCGGAATGCGCTACCTGATTTTATCCGTGCCTATGAGTTTACTGGCTTTAAAAGAGAATCCAGCTGGGCCGCATTTTGTACAGCGGCTTTTCTTTTTAATGAATATAGCTTTAAATATTATGTATTTATTAGGTATCTGAATATGCTATGTATTTTAGCTGTAAATGTAATGTCTCCAAGATATTAGCTCCTGTAGTTTATCGAAAATTCTGTATGTATGTTGACTTTAGCAGGGCGCGTGCGCACACGTTGTAATCTGCGACTCCAGTGCTTACCATATGAGAGATAAATGACTTTTCCCTTCAATATATAAGCTATCTAATTCTTACCCTATATCGACAAGGGCGGTTTGGAGCTGTGAGTAGGCGTGGGATTTGTCACATATGGTTTAGGGGCCGACATATCTCTCCCTCAATGCCGTACCGGGAGGCAAGGTCGGTAGCAGAAAGCAGCGAAGGGCCAACTGCGTCCAAAAGCGATCGCACGGGCCGAAATCCCGGGATGACTCGTTTGGTACGACGCTCCAGCGCCGGTGTCTGGAGGTACTGCGTTTTTTTCTCTTGTTCAAACATTCCGTCAGCGCATGCGCAAATGTTCTGGCTCTTCGATACCTAGCCTACCAAAAAAAAAATTAACATGCTGGTGTTTTTCTTCTTTTTTTTTTTTAACCAGCAATTGACATTTTAGTTGAACGTAACGTAAGAACCGTGCGTGTCTGGTCTTGTCTCAGACAGAGGCGAGAGATGGTTTCATGCAGACTGGGACGCCTAAAATGCTCTGTTGTAAACATGGCGGTTCACGAGTGAAGTTGTCTCTCTGGCCTTTCTGTGGACGAATTCCAGGACCTACTGACACAATCTGGGCAAGTTTTGAAAGCTAAAACCTTCAATCGATGCGTTATTTTGTTGGTAGGACTGGATGGCCCGACACTTATGAAAAAAACTATGAAATGGGAATCGGGAGTATTCCCTTGTCACGGAATGGCAGAATTACCCAGAATTCTTTTTGGGCATGCATGAGCGAGGCAACTTAAGAAGCACGAGACTGGCCCTCATCGAATTTTTTTTGAAAAAACCGGGGGTTTTTCTGCTTATATGAAAACTACGTTTTCTCTCCCGTCCCCTTCTTATGCATGATCTTCGCGGAAATTACATTCTGTCCCTCAATAAATCTGGAACAACCAGTTATGGTCTTAGTTCTTTTTTTTCTTACGTATCAGCTAAGTTGCGGAATGCGCTACCTGATTTTATCCGTGCCTATGAGTTTACTGGCTTTAAAAGAGAATCCAGCTGGGCCGCATTTTGTACAGCGGCTTTTCTTTTTAATGAATATAGCTTTAAATATTATGTATTTATTAGGTATCTGAATATGCTATGTATTTTAGCTGTAAATGTAATGTCTCCAAGATATTAGCTCCTGTAGTTTATCGAAAATTCTGTATGTATGTTGACTTTAGCAGGGCGCGTGCGCACACGTTGTAATCTGCGACTCCAGTGCTTACCATATGAGAGATAAATGACTTTTCCCTTCAATATATAAGCTATCTAATTCTTACCCTATATCGACAAGGGCGGTTTGGAGCTGTGAGTAGGCGTGGGATTTGTCACATATGGTTTAGGGGCCGACATATCTCTCCCTCAATGCCGTACCGGGAGGCAAGGTCGGTAGCAGAAAGCAGCGAAGGGCCAACTGCGTCCAAAAGCGATCGCACGGGCCGAAATCCCGGGATGACTCGTTTGGTACGACGCTCCAGCGCCGGTGTCTGGAGGTACTGCGTTTTTTTCTCTTGTTCAAACATTCCGTCAGCGCATGCGCAAATGTTCTGGCTCTTCGATACCTAGCCTACCAAAAAAAAAATTTAACATGCTGGTGTTTTTCTTCTTTTTTTTTTTTAACCAGCAATTGACATTTTAGTTGAACGTAACGTAAGAACCGTGCGTGTCTGGTCTTGTCTCAGACAGAGGCGAGAGATGGTTTCATGCAGACTGGGACGCCTAAAATGCTCTGTTGTAAACATGGCGGTTCACGAGTGAAGTTGTCTCTCTGGCCTTTCTGTGGACGAATTCCAGGACCTACTGACACAATCTGGGCAAGTTTTGAAAGCTAAAACCTTCAATCGATGCGTTATTTTGTTGGTAGGACTGGATGGCCCGACACTTATGAAAAAAACTATGAAATGGGAATCGGGAGTATTCCCTTGTCACGGAATGGCAGAATTACCCAGAATTCTTTTTGGGCATGCATGAGCGAGGCAACTTAAGAAGCACGAGACTGGCCCTCATCGAATTTTTTTTGAAAAAACCGGGGGTTTTTCTGCTTATATGAAAACTACGTTTTCTCTCCCGTCCCCTTCTTATGCATGATCTTCGCGGAAATTACATTCTGTCCCTCAATAAATCTGGAACAACCAGTTATGGTCTTAGTTCTTTTTTTTCTTACGTATCAGCTAAGTTGCGGAATGCGCTACCTGATTTTATCCGTGCCTATGAGTTTACTGGCTTTAAAAGAGAATCCAGCTGGGCCGCATTTTGTACAGCGGCTTTTCTTTTTAATGAATATAGCTTTAAATATTATGTATTTATTAGGTATCTGAATATGCTATGTATTTTAGCTGTAAATGTAATGTCTCCAAGATATTAGCTCCTGTAGTTTATCGAAAATTCTGTATGTATGTTGACTTTAGCAGGGCGCGTGCGCACACGTTGTAATCTGCGACTCCAGTGCTTACCATATGAGAGATAAATGACTTTTCCCTTCAATATATAAGCTATCTAATTCTTACCCTATATCGACAAGGGCGGTTTGGAGCTGTGAGTAGGCGTGGGATTTGTCACATATGGTTTAGGGGCCGACATATCTCTCCCTCAATGCCGTACCGGGAGGCAAGGTCGGTAGCAGAAAGCAGCGAAGGGCCAACTGCGTCCAAAAGCGATCGCACGGGCCGAAATCCCGGGATGACTCGTTTGGTACGACGCTCCAGCGCCGGTGTCTGGAGGTACTGCGTTTTTTTCTCTTGTTCAAACATTCCGTCAGCGCATGCGCAAATGTTCTGGCTCTTCGATACCTAGCCTACCAAAAAAAAAATTTAACATGCTGGTGTTTTTCTTCTTTTTTTTTTTTAACCAGCAATTGACATTTTAGTTGAACGTAACGTAAGAACCGTGCGTGTCTGGTCTTGTCTCAGACAGAGGCGAGAGATGGTTTCATGCAGACTGGGACGCCTAAAATGCTCTGTTGTAAACATGGCGGTTCACGAGTGAAGTTGTCTCTCTGGCCTTTCTGTGGACGAATTCCAGGACCTACTGACACAATCTGGGCAAGTTTTGAAAGCTAAAACCTTCAATCGATGCGTTATTTTGTTGGTAGGACTGGATGGCCCGACACTTATGAAAAAAACTATGAAATGGGAATCGGGAGTATTCCCTTGTCACGGAATGGCAGAATTACCCAGAATTCTTTTTGGGCATGCATGAGCGAGGCAACTTAAGAAGCACGAGACTGGCCCTCATCGAATTTTTTTTGAAAAAACCGGGGGTTTTTCTGCTTATATGAAAACTACGTTTTCTCTCCCGTCCCCTTCTTATGCATGATCTTCGCGGAAATTACATTCTGTCCCTCAATAAATCTGGAACAACCAGTTATGGTCTTAGTTCTTTTTTTTCTTACGTATCAGCTAAGTTGCGGAATGCGCTACCTGATTTTATCCGTGCCTATGAGTTTACTGGCTTTAAAAGAGAATCCAGCTGGGCCGCATTTTGTACAGCGGCTTTTCTTTTTAATGAATATAGCTTTAAATATTATGTATTTATTAGGTATCTGAATATGCTATGTATTTTAGCTGTAAATGTAATGTCTCCAAGATATTAGCTCCTGTAGTTTATCGAAAATTCTGTATGTATGTTGACTTTAGCAGGGCGCGTGCGCACACGTTGTAATCTGCGACTCCAGTGCTTACCATATGAGAGATAAATGACTTTTCCCTTCAATATATAAGCTATCTAATTCTTACCCTATATCGACAAGGGCGGTTTGGAGCTGTGAGTAGGCGTGGGATTTGTCACATATGGTTTAGGGGCCGACATATCTCTCCCTCAATGCCGTACCGGGAGGCAAGGTCGGTAGCAGAAAGCAGCGAAGGGCCAACTGCGTCCAAAAGCGATCGCACGGGCCGAAATCCCGGGATGACTCGTTTGGTACGACGCTCCAGCGCCGGTGTCTGGAGGTACTGCGTTTTTTTCTCTTGTTCAAACATTCCGTCAGCGCATGCGCAAATGTTCTGGCTCTTCGATACCTAGCCTACCAAAAAAAAATTTAACATGCTGGTGTTTTTCTTCTTTTTTTTTTTTAACCAGCAATTGACATTTTAGTTGAACGTAACGTAAGAACCGTGCGTGTCTGGTCTTGTCTCAGACAGAGGCGAGAGATGGTTTCATGCAGACTGGGACGCCTAAAATGCTCTGTTGTAAACATGGCGGTTCACGAGTGAAGTTGTCTCTCTGGCCTTTCTGTGGACGAATTCCAGGACCTACTGACACAATCTGGGCAAGTTTTGAAAGCTAAAACCTTCAATCGATGCGTTATTTTGTTGGTAGGACTGGATGGCCCGACACTTATGAAAAAAACTATGAAATGGGAATCGGGAGTATTCCCTTGTCACGGAATGGCAGAATTACCCAGAATTCTTTTTGGGCATGCATGAGCGAGGCAACTTAAGAAGCACGAGACTGGCCCTCATCGAATTTTTTTTGAAAAAACCGGGGGTTTTTCTGCTTATATGAAAACTACGTTTTCTCTCCCGTCCCCTTCTTATGCATGATCTTCGCGGAAATTACATTCTGTCCCTCAATAAATCTGGAACAACCAGTTATGGTCTTAGTTCTTTTTTTTCTTACGTATCAGCTAAGTTGCGGAATGCGCTACCTGATTTTATCCGTGCCTATGAGTTTACTGGCTTTAAAAGAGAATCCAGCTGGGCCGCATTTTGTACAGCGGCTTTTCTTTTTAATGAATATAGCTTTAAATATTATGTATTTATTAGGTATCTGAATATGCTATGTATTTTAGCTGTAAATGTAATGTCTCCAAGATATTAGCTCCTGTAGTTTATCGAAAATTCTGTATGTATGTTGACTTTAGCAGGGCGCGTGCGCACACGTTGTAATCTGCGACTCCAGTGCTTACCATATGAGAGATAAATGACTTTTCCCTTCAATATATAAGCTATCTAATTCTTACCCTATATCGACAAGGGCGGTTTGGAGCTGTGAGTAGGCGTGGGATTTGTCACATATGGTTTAGGGGCCGACATATCTCTCCCTCAAT
Organism: Montipora capricornis; assembly: GCF_036669925.1. Lineage (NCBI taxonomy): Eukaryota > Metazoa > Cnidaria > Anthozoa > Scleractinia > Acroporidae > Montipora > Montipora capricornis. The sequence goes on from NC_090887.1 coordinate 4,109,702, forward strand.
GCCGTACCGGGAGGCAAGGTCGGTAGCAGAAAGCAGCGAAGGGCCAACTGCGTCCAAAAGCGATCGCACGGGCCGAAATCCCGGGATGACTCGTTTGGTACGACGCTCCAGCGCCGGTGTCTGGAGGTACTGCGTTTTTTTCTCTTGTTCAAACATTCCGTCAGCGCATGCGCAAATGTTCTGGCTCTTCGATACCTAGCCTACCAAAAAAAAAATTTAACATGCTGGTGTTTTTCTTCTTTTTTTTTTTTAACCAGCAATTGACATTTTAGTTGAACGTAACGTAAGAACCGTGCGTGTCTGGTCTTGTCTCAGACAGAGGCGAGAGATGGTTTCATGCAGACTGGGACGCCTAAAATGCTCTGTTGTAAACATGGCGGTTCACGAGTGAAGTTGTCTCTCTGGCCTTTCTGTGGACGAATTCCAGGACCTACTGACACAATCTGGGCAAGTTTTGAAAGCTAAAACCTTCAATCGATGCGTTATTTTGTTGGTAGGACTGGATGGCCCGACACTTATGAAAAAAACTATGAAATGGGAATCGGGAGTATTCCCTTGTCACGGAATGGCAGAATTACCCAGAATTCTTTTTGGGCATGCATGAGCGAGGCAACTTAAGAAGCACGAGACTGGCCCTCATCGAATTTTTTTTGAAAAAACCGGGGGTTTTTCTGCTTATATGAAAACTACGTTTTCTCTCCCGTCCCCTTCTTATGCATGATCTTCGCGGAAATTACATTCTGTCCCTCAATAAATCTGGAACAACCAGTTATGGTCTTAGTTCTTTTTTTTCTTACGTATCAGCTAAGTTGCGGAATGCGCTACCTGATTTTATCCGTGCCTATGAGTTTACTGGCTTTAAAAGAGAATCCAGCTGGGCCGCATTTTGTACAGCGGCTTTTCTTTTTAATGAATATAGCTTTAAATATTATGTATTTATTAGGTATCTGAATATGCTATGTATTTTAGCTGTAAATGTAATGTCTCCAAGATATTAGCTCCTGTAGTTTATCGAAAATTCTGTATGTATGTTGACTTTAGCAGGGCGCGTGCGCACACGTTGTAATCTGCGACTCCAGTGCTTACCATATGAGAGATAAATGACTTTTCCCTTCAATATATAAGCTATCTAATTCTTACCCTATATCGACAAGGGCGGTTTGGAGCTGTGAGTAGGCGTGGGATTTGTCACATATGGTTTAGGGGCCGACATATCTCTCCCTCAATGCCGTACCGGGAGGCAAGGTCGGTAGCAGAAAGCAGCGAAGGGCCAACTGCGTCCAAAAGCGATCGCACGGGCCGAAATCCCGGGATGACTCGTTTGGTACGACGCTCCAGCGCCGGTGTCTGGAGGTACTGCGTTTTTTTCTCTTGTTCAAACATTCCGTCAGCGCATGCGCAAATGTTCTGGCTCTTCGATACCTAGCCTACCAAAAAAAAAATTTAACATGCTGGTGTTTTTCTTCTTTTTTTTTTTTAACCAGCAATTGACATTTTAGTTGAACGTAACGTAAGAACCGTGCGTGTCTGGTCTTGTCTCAGACAGAGGCGAGAGATGGTTTCATGCAGACTGGGACGCCTAAAATGCTCTGTTGTAAACATGGCGGTTCACGAGTGAAGTTGTCTCTCTGGCCTTTCTGTGGACGAATTCCAGGACCTACTGACACAATCTGGGCAAGTTTTGAAAGCTAAAACCTTCAATCGATGCGTTATTTTGTTGGTAGGACTGGATGGCCCGACACTTATGAAAAAAACTATGAAATGGGAATCGGGAGTATTCCCTTGTCACGGAATGGCAGAATTACCCAGAATTCTTTTTGGGCATGCATGAGCGAGGCAACTTAAGAAGCACGAGACTGGCCCTCATCGAATTTTTTTTGAAAAAACCGGGGGTTTTTCTGCTTATATGAAAACTACGTTTTCTCTCCCGTCCCCTTCTTATGCATGATCTTCGCGGAAATTACATTCTGTCCCTCAATAAATCTGGAACAACCAGTTATGGTCTTAGTTCTTTTTTTTCTTACGTATCAGCTAAGTTGCGGAATGCGCTACCTGATTTTATCCGTGCCTATGAGTTTACTGGCTTTAAAAGAGAATCCAGCTGGGCCGCATTTTGTACAGCGGCTTTTCTTTTTAATGAATATAGCTTTAAATATTATGTATTTATTAGGTATCTGAATATGCTATGTATTTTAGCTGTAAATGTAATGTCTCCAAGATATTAGCTCCTGTAGTTTATCGAAAATTCTGTATGTATGTTGACTTTAGCAGGGCGCGTGCGCACACGTTGTAATCTGCGACTCCAGTGCTTACCATATGAGAGATAAATGACTTTTCCCTTCAATATATAAGCTATCTAATTCTTACCCTATATCGACAAGGGCGGTTTGGAGCTGTGAGTAGGCGTGGGATTTGTCACATATGGTTTAGGGGCCGACATATCTCTCCCTCAATGCCGTACCGGGAGGCAAGGTCGGTAGCAGAAAGCAGCGAAGGGCCAACTGCGTCCAAAAGCGATCGCACGGGCCGAAATCCCGGGATGACTCGTTTGGTACGACGCTCCAGCGCCGGTGTCTGGAGGTACTGCGTTTTTTTCTCTTGTTCAAACATTCCGTCAGCGCATGCGCAAATGTTCTGGCTCTTCGATACCTAGCCTACCAAAAAAAAAATTTAACATGCTGGTGTTTTTCTTCTTTTTTTTTTTTAACCAGCAATTGACATTTTAGTTGAACGTAACGTAAGAACCGTGCGTGTCTGGTCTTGTCTCAGACAGAGGCGAGAGATGGTTTCATGCAGACTGGGACGCCTAAAATGCTCTGTTGTAAACATGGCGGTTCACGAGTGAAGTTGTCTCTCTGGCCTTTCTGTGGACGAATTCCAGGACCTACTGACACAATCTGGGCAAGTTTTGAAAGCTAAAACCTTCAATCGATGCGTTATTTTGTTGGTAGGACTGGATGGCCCGACACTTATGAAAAAAACTATGAAATGGGAATCGGGAGTATTCCCTTGTCACGGAATGGCAGAATTACCCAGAATTCTTTTTGGGCATGCATGAGCGAGGCAACTTAAGAAGCACGAGACTGGCCCTCATCGAATTTTTTTTGAAAAAACCGGGGGTTTTTCTGCTTATATGAAAACTACGTTTTCTCTCCCGTCCCCTTCTTATGCATGATCTTCGCGGAAATTACATTCTGTCCCTCAATAAATCTGGAACAACCAGTTATGGTCTTAGTTCTTTTTTTTCTTACGTATCAGCTAAGTTGCGGAATGCGCTACCTGATTTTATCCGTGCCTATGAGTTTACTGGCTTTAAAAGAGAATCCAGCTGGGCCGCATTTTGTACAGCGGCTTTTCTTTTTAATGAATATAGCTTTAAATATTATGTATTTATTAGGTATCTGAATATGCTATGTATTTTAGCTGTAAATGTAATGTCTCCAAGATATTAGCTCCTGTAGTTTATCGAAAATTCTGTATGTATGTTGACTTTAGCAGGGCGCGTGCGCACACGTTGTAATCTGCGACTCCAGTGCTTACCATATGAGAGATAAATGACTTTTCCCTTCAATATATAAGCTATCTAATTCTTACCCTATATCGACAAGGGCGGTTTGGAGCTGTGAGTAGGCGTGGGATTTGTCACATATGGTTTAGGGGCCGACATATCTCTCCCTCAATGCCGTACCGGGAGGCAAGGTCGGTAGCAGAAAGCAGCGAAGGGCCAACTGCGTCCAAAAGCGATCGCACGGGCCGAAATCCCGGGATGACTCGTTTGGTACGACGCTCCAGCGCCGGTGTCTGGAGGTACTGCGTTTTTTTCTCTTGTTCAAACATTCCGTCAGCGCATGCGCAAATGTTCTGGCTCTTCGATACCTAGCCTACCAAAAAAAAATTTAACATGCTGGTGTTTTTCTTCTTTTTTTTTTTTAACCAGCAATTGACATTTTAGTTGAACGTAACGTAAGAACCGTGCGTGTCTGGTCTTGTCTCAGACAGAGGCGAGAGATGGTTTCATGCAGACTGGGACGCCTAAAATGCTCTGTTGTAAACATGGCGGTTCACGAGTGAAGTTGTCTCTCTGGCCTTTCTGTGGACGAATTCCAGGACCTACTGACACAATCTGGGCAAGTTTTGAAAGCTAAAACCTTCAATCGATGCGTTATTTTGTTGGTAGGACTGGATGGCCCGACACTTATGAAAAAAACTATGAAATGGGAATCGGGAGTATTCCCTTGTCACGGAATGGCAGAATTACCCAGAATTCTTTTTGGGCATGCATGAGCGAGGCAACTTAAGAAGCACGAGACTGGCCCTCATCGAATTTTTTTTGAAAAAACCGGGGGTTTTTCTGCTTATATGAAAACTACGTTTTCTCTCCCGTCCCCTTCTTATGCATGATCTTCGCGGAAATTACATTCTGTCCCTCAATAAATCTGGAACAACCAGTTATGGTCTTAGTTCTTTTTTTTCTTACGTATCAGCTAAGTTGCGGAATGCGCTACCTGATTTTATCCGTGCCTATGAGTTTACTGGCTTTAAAAGAGAATCCAGCTGGGCCGCATTTTGTACAGCGGCTTTTCTTTTTAATGAATATAGCTTTAAATATTATGTATTTATTAGGTATCTGAATATGCTATGTATTTTAGCTGTAAATGTAATGTCTCCAAGATATTAGCTCCTGTAGTTTATCGAAAATTCTGTATGTATGTTGACTTTAGCAGGGCGCGTGCGCACACGTTGTAATCTGCGACTCCAGTGCTTACCATATGAGAGATAAATGACTTTTCCCTTCAATATATAAGCTATCTAATTCTTACCCTATATCGACAAGGGCGGTTTGGAGCTGTGAGTAGGCGTGGGATTTGTCACATATGGTTTAGGGGCCGACATATCTCTCCCTCAATGCCGTACCGGGAGGCAAGGTCGGTAGCAGAAAGCAGCGAAGGGCCAACTGCGTCCAAAAGCGATCGCACGGGCCGAAATCCCGGGATGACTCGTTTGGTACGACGCTCCAGCGCCGGTGTCTGGAGGTACTGCGTTTTTTTCTCTTGTTCAAACATTCCGTCAGCGCATGCGCAAATGTTCTGGCTCTTCGATACCTAGCCTACCAAAAAAAAAATTTAACATGCTGGTGTTTTTCTTCTTTTTTTTTTTTAACCAGCAATTGACATTTTAGTTGAACGTAACGTAAGAACCGTGCGTGTCTGGTCTTGTCTCAGACAGAGGCGAGAGATGGTTTCATGCAGACTGGGACGCCTAAAATGCTCTGTTGTAAACATGGCGGTTCACGAGTGAAGTTGTCTCTCTGGCCTTTCTGTGGACGAATTCCAGGACCTACTGACACAATCTGGGCAAGTTTTGAAAGCTAAAACCTTCAATCGATGCGTTATTTTGTTGGTAGGACTGGATGGCCCGACACTTATGAAAAAAACTATGAAATGGGAATCGGGAGTATTCCCTTGTCACGGAATGGCAGAATTACCCAGAATTCTTTTTGGGCATGCATGAGCGAGGCAACTTAAGAAGCACGAGACTGGCCCTCATCGAATTTTTTTTGAAAAAACCGGGGGTTTTTCTGCTTATATGAAAACTACGTTTTCTCTCCCGTCCCCTTCTTATGCATGATCTTCGCGGAAATTACATTCTGTCCCTCAATAAATCTGGAACAACCAGTTATGGTCTTAGTTCTTTTTTTTCTTACGTATCAGCTAAGTTGCGGAATGCGCTACCTGATTTTATCCGTGCCTATGAGTTTACTGGCTTTAAAAGAGAATCCAGCTGGGCCGCATTTTGTACAGCGGCTTTTCTTTTTAATGAATATAGCTTTAAATATTATGTATTTATTAGGTATCTGAATATGCTATGTATTTTAGCTGTAAATGTAATGTCTCCAAGATATTAGCTCCTGTAGTTTATCGAAAATTCTGTATGTATGTTGACTTTAGCAGGGCGCGTGCGCACACGTTGTAATCTGCGACTCCAGTGCTTACCATATGAGAGATAAATGACTTTTCCCTTCAATATATAAGCTATCTAATTCTTACCCTATATCGACAAGGGCGGTTTGGAGCTGTGAGTAGGCGTGGGATTTGTCACATATGGTTTAGGGGCCGACATATCTCTCCCTCAATGCCGTACCGGGAGGCAAGGTCGGTAGCAGAAAGCAGCGAAGGGCCAACTGCGTCCAAAAGCGATCGCACGGGCCGAAATCCCGGGATGACTCGTTTGGTACGACGCTCCAGCGCCGGTGTCTGGAGGTACTGCGTTTTTTTCTCTTGTTTAAACATTCCGTCAGCGCATGCGCAAATGTTCTGGCTCTTCGATACCTAGCCTACCAAAAAAAAAATTTAACATGCTGGTGTTTTTCTTCTTTTTTTTTTTTAACCAGCAATTGACATTTTAGTTGAACGTAACGTAAGAACCGTGCGTGTCTGGTCTTGTCTCAGACAGAGGCGAGAGATGGTTTCATGCAGACTGGGACGCCTAAAATGCTCTGTTGTAAACATGGCGGTTCACGAGTGAAGTTGTCTCTCTGGCCTTTCTGTGGACGAATTCCAGGACCTACTGACACAATCTGGGCAAGTTTTGAAAGCTAAAACCTTCAATCGATGCGTTATTTTGTTGGTAGGACTGGATGGCCCGACACTTATGAAAAAAACTATGAAATGGGACTTGCAAGTATTCCCTTGTCACGGAATGGCAGAATTACCCAGAATTCTTTTTGGGCATGCATGAGCGAGGCAACTTAAGAAGCACGAGACTGGCCCTCATCGAATTTTTTTTGAAAAAACCGGGGGTTTTTCTGCTTATATGAAAACTACGTTTTCTCTCCCGTCCCCTTCTTATGCATGATCTTCGCGGAAATTACATTCTGTCCCTCAATAAATCTGGAACAACCAGTTATGGTCTTAGTTCTTGTTTTTCTTACGTATCAGCTAAGTTGCGGAATGCGCTACCTTATTTTATCCGTAGCTATGAGTTTACTGGTTTTAAAAGAGAATCCAGCTGGGCCGCATTTTGTACAGCGGCTTTTCTTTTTAATGAATATATCTTTAAATATTATGTACTTATTAGGTATCCGAATATGCTATGTATTTTAGCTGTAAATGTAATGTCTCCAAGATATTAGCTCCTGTAGTTTTTCGGAAATTCGAGATGAAATAAATCTTATGTATGTTACCTTTAGCAGGGCGCGTGCGGGCACTTTGTAATCTGCGACTCCAGTGCTTACCATTTGAGAGATAAAATGACTTTTCCCTTCAATATATAAGCTATGTAATTTTTACGCTATATTGACAAGGGCGGTTTGGAGCTGAGAGTAGGCGTGGGATTTGTCACATATGGTTTAGGGGCCGACATATCTCTCCCTCAATGCCGCACCGGGATGAGTCGTTTGGTACGACGCTCCTCACGGCTGGAGGTACAGGGTGTGACAAGTGCTGCCTGTGAAGCTTTATTTAAAAATGTCTAGCGCTATTACACTGTATTTATTTTGTGGCTTGTCCACCTTGTCGACAAGGCGTTTGGCTTTCTCAAGTTTTTAAATAAGTGGATCGCGGAAGTGGTATAATAAAAAGCGTATATTGCCACAGGAACCCCAAGCTCAGTGTGAGGGAAATCCAACAAAAATATAAGGATATGTATGAGACAGTTATGATAATCCGGATAAATGACCTGAGAAGATAATTTAACGAAAAAATTCTCAATTAAAAAGCCAAACCTTATCGCCATTGCTGGTCGCTTTATTCCTGATAAGTGCTCAATTCGCTTCGAATCTGGAAAAAAAAAACACGAAGGAAGTGACCGGCAATAAGCTTTAATTGAGAATTGTTTCGTAAACATATCTTCTCGGTTGTTTATCGGGATTCCCATTGATTCCCATAGAATCATGTTTTTGTTGGTTTTTTTTCACAGAAAACGAAGCTTTTTATCGCGAAGAGACAAGTCAAAACTATTTTAAAATGGGAACCAATGACAGAAGGTTTTATAACAAAAAGCGGTTTTTCTGAATGAACCAATGAAAGATCTCGTAAGAAACAAAATACTCGGCGGTCTTTTTCAGCCCAGTGCTTCCCTGTGCTATGATTTGCAAGATAACATTTCGTGAAAGAGTGGAAATCGGATAAAAAAGCTTTTTTGCCCTCTGACTTACCCAAACGTTCTGTTTACAAGACACAATGGGCGATCAAGATGAAACAAACCCGATTGTTCCCCACAATTCCGAGGTGGACTGTCGTCCGTCTGGGTCCCCGGCTGGAACTGGCGGCTTCTCTCGTAGAGAGCGCAGGAATGACATTTCGTTCTGGGAAAATCAGCCGGCCAAAAGCAGTGTAAGCAACGGCCGGGGAGCAATTGAATCTTTGAGGTCGCGTTTGTATGACAGACCGGAAAATTCTGAAGTTTATCGGGCGATAATTCGACCTGTTCCGCCACCTTTACCGCAATCAACTCAGGTGAGAACTTGTTTTAAAGATGAGGTTAAAGATTCTTGGTGGACTGATCCACAACCAAATGTCTCTGGATTCTTTTGTTTATTTTTCGGTGATTTATAATTTGCGAAATATAGCCTTTACTTTCGAAAATTATTAATTTTGAAAATGGTGTTGATGAATGCTTCATGATCATGATGTCATGGAAACGTCAGACGCTATCTTTTTGCATGAAGTTGCAGTTACGTGCTCTAAACAATGCTCGTTAAAACAGTAACCAAAGAAACAAAATTTGATATTCTTGTAAATCTCTTCTTGAATCCGCTCTTTAAGAGTACCATGTTTTGTCTAGTTTGAAGAGACTTCAGTATAATTATATGCAATTACTAAAAGAAAAAAGTTTGTTGAATGTCCAGAAATGTACATCAAATGCAAGTGAGGCTGGAGTTGACCTTGTCATGATATAGACCTCCTTGCTTTTCTTATGTTAGTGATGTTGTTCTCATGCTAATTAGTTAGAATTTACTTAAGAAAAGCAGTGAGATTTCTCTATATCAAAACAAGGTCAACTGTAGCCTCACTTTCATTCATAGACCAGGTAACTAAGCACACAACCTCAAAATGGTCTATAGTCTAAAACCCTAAATCAAGAATCACCAGGAAGCAACACAACACCCACTTGAAATGCAGTGTAATCCAGTGGTCAATTGGGCCTGAATCCCATTCAAGTCTGGATTTTTCAGTCTCGATCCCTTCCAACTGATGGATAAATATAGTTTACGTCATAGAAAGTGCGGCGTACGGGGTTTTATGCACGAGTTGTTTGTGTCAAAAACCCGAACGAGCGAGGAACGAGCGAGTGAGGGTTTTTGACACAAACAACGAGTGAATAAAACCCGTACAAAGCACTTTCTATGTCGTGAACTGTTTATTACACATAACATGAGAATTTTCATTAAAATAGTTTTCTGAACGCGAATTAGAAACAAAAACTCACTAACAATAAAACCAAATGCAAATTTGATTTAATTCAAAAACAAGTACGATTTGCACGATTTGCACGAGATGCACGAGTGATTGGCATGGAAACGCCTTTACGCTATCGTTGATTGGTTATACTTCCACATGTGAAATAGCTGTACGCCATTCTGATTGGCTGTATAGGCCTTTTTCACACGTGAACTAAAGCGTATAGATTTGTACAAACGAGCTTTATGGAATAAAATTCGCATGTTATGTGTAATAAATAGAGGATATTACATGGCCGTGTGGGGATAAAAAATTTAATCTTCTCGTGCTGAAAGTATCTCTCACTCGATGGCGTGACGAGAAGATAAAATTTGTATCCCCAAGCAGCCATGTGATGTTCTGTTTATTATATAGATATTGATGAAATGTCTAGATTTAACCCATTGACTCCTCAGGGAGTGAGACTGAGTAGATTTGTCTCTGTCTAATGTCAGATGATTTTACAGTCATCAATGAGGGGTAGTGCAGGAGTCAGTCAAGGTGTTTGCAACCTCTTCATCCATTCAAAAACTGTGTCCTTTAAATGGGGCAGCATCATCTAGTGGTTCAGGATTTGGATTTGCATGGACTTGCACTTGCTTGGATTTGCATTCTCTTGCATTTGTTTTGATTGACATGTGCTTGCAAGCATTGACCATTGATTCATTATGTTTTCAGGGCTAGTCTCAAATTAAACTGTACTTGTAACACTTTTGTTAGTTGTATAATGTATTATGTTCATAGGCTTGCAACTGATGGCTCCTCCCAATCAAGGTTTTTACCCATGTAATACGAAAAACCTTAAATAACAATGACCACAACCAGGTTTTCTGAGCCCATGAGACTGAGCACCCCCAGCAAACCATTGTTTTAACGAAAACCGCTGGTCAGCAACCTGGTTCTGCTCATTGCTGTCTAAGGTCTTTCATGTCATAGATGTAGTTCATCCAGTTTCTTACTTTGAGATCATCAACCCCTCAGGTTCCCCAGGCAACTTTTAACGATTCGCATTAATTTCATGGAGCGTTTAATTATTTCCGATAATAAGGTAGGATGAAAACTGACTACACTTCCATCATCAACAAGGCATTCACCATTAATTATTTAGACTGTACTCAATTTGAAAGATGATACTGACTGTTTGAGAAAATAAGGTAGGCTCAAAAGGGTTTTCCACAGGTAACTTTTTGATATTTGTGTACTGGAATTTGTTGCCATGGTAACAGTATAGTGCTGTTCAATCAGTTGTTAAAACACAGGTTTCAAAAAATATTCTGAAAACTAATTTATTGACAGTATCTTATTTCAAACAGGTCCCATGAATTTTCGTATCAGCTTGAGTAATAGGTTTTATGATCATGAAAACTTTATGATTATAGAGCGTTTTCACTCACATGACCAGCAGCCATATTGGATTACTGAAACAAAAGAAACTATTTGCATAAAAATAGAGGTCAAATCCCAGAGGATTAGTTTGGTACACCATCATGGCCGCCATTCCTTTGTTTTGGAACACCAACATGGCTGCCGTGACATCATGTGAAAACGCTTTATAGAGACTGTTAGATCTCATTGTTAAGTTCATCTATGTGGCATTTTCACACTTGTGCGTTTTGTAGTCTTGCTATTTTTGGTGTGTTATTGGTCGTAGCAAACTACAATCTTGGGCCCGGTTGTTCAAAAGCCGATTAACACTAATCCCAGATTAAAAACTAACTAAGGAGACTCCCGAATGCTGTTCAACGCTGATATTCGGCAAAACGTTACGTTAGAAGAGGTCACTCTTGAAAAACAAAAATAAGCGAAAGAAAAAATGAAACAAAAGTTTACTCTGATCATGGATTAAGTTAATCTGCTTTCGAACAACCGGGCCCTGGACAACATTTTTGAGATTTCTTTTGCCATATCGAAACAAAATTAATTTTTTCAATGAAATAAATCTTCTATTTACAATTCCCCCTTCCCTCCCCTCCAAACAACGTTATTTGATATCTCAGTTATGTGCCCAAGATTGTAGATGGTACATCATTCTAACTTGTTTTTGTTACCTTAAATTTGCCAGGCTGTGCCACATCCACCTACCAAAAGTGGTAATCGGTCAGCCATGGGAAACTACAGAACCACTCTATTCAGAAGAGATTTCAACAGGTTACAGGCTCAAAGAAATCAGGGCTTTCCCAAGGAACCGGTATCTGTGAAACAAGGAACTGCAGAGCCCAGGAAGGAGAGCATTTCAAAAGCATCAGATTCAGCTGAATTAGAATCACAGTTGTTGATGTCTTTAAATGGGAGTGATCCTTTCAAAAGTGGGCCAGAGTTTATATCTCCTGGGATGGCAAAAATGGAACACACAAGTGAAGTTTCAGATGATAGAAAATCAGTTGGTCAGGTGCGTGCCAAAGATGTTAACACAATGATTTAATACAAAGTTAACCAAGAACCAGTGCTTGTGATAGGTAGTGAAAAAAAAATTAAATTTTGCAGGATTTTCATTGACAAATTCGTGGAAAAAATAGCCGATTTCGTGGTAATTTCGTGGGAATTATTAGAGCAAATTTAGTCGAAAAACGATCGGCAATAAACAGCCAATTTTGCGGGAATTTTCTTGGCAAATTTTGCTGGAAAGTGATTGATTTTGCACTGATCTGACAAACGTTTTTAATGAACAAATGCCAATGCCAAATGCCAATTTTTGTTTGGGAAAGTAATGAGCATTAGCCTATGCAATAACCACAGCAACAAATCTAGAAACACCTTTAATGCTTAGAAATGTTGCCTTTTAATGGCGACCACAAGTTAACAACAAATGCGCTCAGGAAATGCAGGGCAGCAAGTTGCGTTTATTTTTGGTTTTCCTATTTATTGGTTGATAAACTGCAATCATGTAATTACTGCATGTTGACAGTCATTTGAAAACTTCTCTAATAATGGTTCTTTTTCCAACTTGACTCCTTCGTCTTGGTAGCTCATTGCCTTTATTTCCTACCAGTCATGGTTCTCCATTGTCAAGGTCAAATTATGGAGATTTTTTATGATCTTCATGCAATACCAACTAAATTGGAAGGAAGGAAGAATGAAGAAGTTAGGAAAGAGCAAGAGAAACAAAGTGAATGGAGGGGAAAAGGAAAGGAAAAGAAAACGGGTGTTGGAATGATTGTGTTATTTTTTAATTTTAGGCACAGTCTGTGTCATCTCTTGGTGCAATCAGCGATGTAGGAAGTTCTTTTGTTGCATCATGGCAACCCCCACGCAGCAGACCTGTCTCACACAAGCCTAAAGTATCATCTGCACGTTCTGGCTCTCCCCACTCCATGAAGCAAACACCTTATGTCAATGCTAATGTTCCACTGACAAGTTTATATGGAAGTGTTCCTTTCACTGATGATGAATTCTTAGGCCTTAGTGTAACAGACGTTATTAGAAAGCTACGTCACAGGCTAAACATGAGCACAGACTTGGATGCAATTGCTGATGGTTTCGACCCTGATGAGGATGTTAACAACATTAATAGACTCTACATAAAAGAGGATGATGGAAAATTCTTGTATTGTCTTCCAAAAAATCGAGGAGTGAGAGGAGCACGTTACAATCCTTATGATTTGATATGTGTGACGTCAAAGGAAGCCCAGGCAGCCACACAGTATTTCACCATCACTGCTTCTGCTGTGACGCAGGTACATGTCTGTCAGGTTTTAAACAGTAGTTTCAATGGAAAACAATTTCAACTACTAGCAAAGCATTTCAGTTAGTAAGTACCTTTTAGGTTGCATATACAGTGTAAATTGGTCATGTGGCAATAACATTACTGCCACATGGTTTTGGTTGATTGAGAGGTTAATTAGGTCCGGCCCATTTTTCCATTTTTTTTTCTTGACTTTGTGCAGTTATTTTCATTTAACATTGATTTAGAAGGATGAGTTGTCTTGACAAAAAGGATTTTGTTATGTCATATTTATAGCTCTGAATGCCAAAAAAGTCTTATTCTTTAACAGTACTGTTTATGAATTCATTTATTTGACATGAATTTTTGAAACAGAACTCCAATGGCTACAAAGTGACTTGTCGCAACATTGCTATTGTTCAGTCAGGTGGGCACTGACCTGGGTCTTGGATCAGTGATCTTTCAGTGATAAGTTTAGCACTGAGGCTATTACTTGGGGACACTACAGATCTACAGGTTTTTGAGGAAAAGAGGAAAACTGGACTTCCCAGAGTAAAACCCCTTAGAGCAGAGAAGAGAACCAACAAACTCAACCCACATACATTATTATTACAGAGGTGTATCCAGGTTTTCATATTTTGGGGTCCTCTGGACCCCTTCTTGAAACATTTGGGGGACTCCATTACAAAATTTTGGGGGTCCAGCTAATTAATGTTCAAGAATTAATATTCTATCAATTGTCTCTTAATTGCTGCTGCAGTACCCTTTCTGAGATTTCTAAATTGCGCAAAAATGAAGTCTTATACCCCTCAAATATGTGCTGAAAATAAAATGATCAATTTCTTTGAAACTGCTATGGCCGTTGATTCATCGATCAAAATGGATGAGCTTTCAAAGCTTCATCGATCACATCTGAAAATGCCCCGAGAAATCCGTATGTTGTTACAGTAATACTAATGCTCTGATGTAATAATTCAATGTTACAATTTCATTGGTGACCAAGAAAGGGAAGTCACCTGTTGTAGATATTGCTGTCTGTCGGAGAATGTTTCTGTTTTTTGTCCACTGGGCAATCCACTATGTACATATATTAGTCAATCCTTAATGTCATCAGACAGTACATTCCTAGTGACCATAGTGCTAACATATTAAAGGCCCACCTTTAACCAACAGGCATTGCGTGCCGCGGAACAATTTTCATATAGGAAAATTCTGCCGGAAGCTGAGATTCATCCAATTAGATCGCTAGGATAAGCAATACGAATTTCCATAACAAAAACAAACAGTCGAAAAGTCTGTCAATTGAAGGTGGGCCTAACAAACACCTTTTAATGTAATCTTGCATTTACCCCAAGAGTGTAAAGTGCTGCTCTTGGGGGCACAATTTCCTACTAATTATTCATACAAGAATAGTGAAAGTTCAAGGGCAGCTAGTTTAAATTACTTTTAAAAGGTCAGAGACGGTCATCAACAAATGTTTGACTGAACATTGGGGGCTAGCAATAGCAACTTGGAGGTCCCCGTACACATGTTATGTGACATCTTCCTCTTTAATTAACTAGCCATTGAGTGCACTAAACTTCATTTCAGACCCGAGAGGGATTTGATAGTGATCTAACTCCCTTGAAGAGGTGGCTTTATGAAAGGAAAAGTTTCAACACAATCTTTGTTCTTCCTACATTCTCAAACTTCAGGTGAGCAGCCTTGATTAGTCAATAATTAGGAATTCATGCTCTTTCATCTGTGACTAAGAACTACATGTACTCTTTACAATAAAATTATTAGATGTTACTGACCTCTGAGATGATTGGCTGCTTAATGAAAACATGATGAGCCAGCCAGCCTATTAGCTTAAGGGTCTTTTAACATAACTTAAGGTCAGAGATGGGGTGCTTTGAAAACAATAATAATATTATTACTAATTTAAAATTGTGTATTAAGTAGAATGCTGGTACATGTATAGCCAATGTTTTATTTGCTTGATTCCAGATTGTGGAAAGGCTACACTTGTTGGAAGAACAATGTGAGATTTCAGAAGAACAGCAGTAGCAGGTCAGTGTGACGGTGACGAGGTTCAATGTTAATTCTTTGAATTGAAATCTAATTAAAACTGGGTTTATAGAGACTTAACTGATTAAAGTGTAATGTGAAGTGCTAAGTATCTACCCCATATGAACCATGTGAGCGTTCCCTACTGATGGAAATGGGCCCACACAAGGACAGAGAAAAACTCTGACCAGGGTGGGAATAGAATCCACGACCTTCGGGTTAGGTCACCGTTGCTCTACCAACTGAGCTACAAGGTCAGACGGGAGCAGGCTGTGGGAACTGAAGATGTTAAAGTCACGGCAATTAATATGTACGAGTACAAGCAAGGATAACGTCTTTGCAAACATTGGCCGTGTAGCTCTTATACTGAACAGACATAACTGATTATAGTGTAATGTGAAGTGCTAAGTATCTACCTCATATGAAACATGTGAGCATTAGCCCTACTGATGTCCTTGTGTGGGCCCATTTCCATCAGTAGGGCTAATGCTCACATGGTTAATATGGGGTAGATACTTAGCACTTCACATTACACTCTCATCAGTTAAGTTGACGTAGTATGGGCATGTAGCCATGTACATCAAGCCACAGAAAGTGCATGAAAATTAGCCTCGTATATATTTAGGTGTCCTGGCTTGGACCTGTGATCAATCAAAAAACAGTACCTGGTCAGCGGTAAACTTGAAAAAAAAAAACAGCTGACGACTAATAAATGAGCTCTAAACTTGAACCCACGGTATGGTCTTGTGATACTGGTCAGCGGATACCTTATTTGGCAGGTGTCAATTATTGACCATAATATATAGATTTAGCCAAGCCTAAAATCAGAGGTCCTGGGTTGTTTATTCTTACTGGCTGTAAGATTAGTGAAAATAAAAGGCTTTGGAATTGTCTTTGTTTTGGTTTTCCTGGATATTGCCTAATTATAACATTTTCTTTGCTGGCTTAGCTAGTGAATTCCATAGTTAATTTCACCCGAAAAACCGACTGATCGCATGAATCACGAAGGGATGAGTGTGATATCGGTTTTTCCAGCGAAATTTACTGTCAAATTCACCAGTTAGGCAATTAATTCGTCTTGAATTGCAAGAGTTTAAAGAGAAAACAAGCAAATCCTCATCAAGCGACCAGAAAAGGAAAGAAGTCATTTCAGAGTCGACTGTCAAAAGCCAGCGAATAGGAATCACGCTAAGATTAGTTTTCTTTGCAAGTGATCATAAGTCCTAAAGTACAGCTGCGTGTACACTGTATGTAAGACACCTCAGCACCTCAACAGATAATTGATTTTCTTGTACAGTATACAAAATTTATCCATCTTGTGTGAGAATGACATGAATGAGAAATTGGTATTTGTTTCAGCTCTGAAGTTTGCAGTTGCCTCTTCTCCGCAAGAAAGGCACTTCAACAAGCTATCCTTCGCGTTAGAGCACTGTGTGAGAGGGCTTGCAGTAGTATTACAGGAGTTGGTGAAAAAGAGCATGCTATCTGTCTTCTACATTTTGATAATAAGGCTACTTTCACACTTGATGAATTCGTAGAGGCACAGTCAAGACAAGCTGAACATGCAATGGAAAAACTGGCCAAGTTGAGGATGAATGTTGTAGAAATTGTTAAAGAGGCTTGTGAGGTACGTGTAACTAAAAAGAAGACTGACATTTCAAACTCTTTAAATTAAGGGCATTTAATTTCATTCAAGGGCATTATTTGTCTTATTTCTCTAAGCAGGCCCTGAATGATTGAGCTGGCCAATGTTCATTAATATTCAGAATTTACAAACCCATGATTAACTCTGGTTTTCCTTTAAACAACTCACAACATACTGGCTGATTTATAATCTTGCTACTAAAGTATATATATCTGTGCTTCTTGTGTGTTCCATTCACAATAAAAGAGCTAGTAGTTAACCTTTAAAATGACAAATTCTTCATAGCAAAGAGATCACTGAACTAAATTGGCCCAGTGCTTGATCTTTGGACTTTTTCACAGGGGGGTTATAGGAACTGTTAGAAATTTATCAATTGAAATAAAACTACACATGTAAAAACAGTGATCCACTCCAACCCTTTGACCTTAACAATGGGGTCTTCCTTTTTTATCCAATGTATTCACGTTGTCCCTGATGTACGTGTATACTTTATCCTTCTCCATCAGGTGCTGGACTTTTACTAAATTTTTCATATTTAATAGGCGCTCTACTTTGAAATGCATTTATTTCATTTTTAGCTTATCACAAACGAGGAAGGTCTGACAGAATGGATTCACCCAAGACAAAAGAGAGAACTAGCATCAAAGAAAAAGAAACAGGTAACATGGGTAACAAGATTGGAAAAGGTGACATTATAAGATTATCTTTAACTTTGAAATGAGAACAAAATGTTATTCAGGGTTTTCTTCTTTTCCAAAAGGTCTGGATCACTGTTTAACATTGCTTGTTGCAAGAAATGTCCCATAAATGTCTGAGTGTTTTTGTTAACATTGTTTACCTTAAGTTTGATTACTGTTTATGAGTGATCTGATAGTCAGCCCTGGTAACTCCCAACTTGTCTGTAGTCAAAGTTAATATTTCCAGTACTGTGAGTAACTGCATGACGTGAAAACTAAGTGTTTTTTGGGAACATATGGAGAGTCAAAGAATGATCAAACTGAAAATTTGTGAAGGCTTTCGGGAAAAATTGTTGCTAGATACCAACATACATGACTTGTACAGCATACGTTGTCAGTTTTATTATTTATTTGATAATAGTTGTCTTAGACATGCACCAAATTTCAAGATAGGTGATTAAAGTAGTTAAATGTTAAGAAACTCTTTGATACACTGTATATTGGAAGAACGAAACTCCACAGATACTCTTATAGGCTGTGGAGGAACTACCTACAATCCTAGACATGTTGATTGGGACATGCACTGGAGCAATAGGCCATTTTACAGTTGTTTGCTCAGTGACCTTATAGCCTACGAATGGCTGCAAGACTGCCCTTGACCTTGTATTGATACAGACCTCACTGCTTTTATCATGTAAATTGTGTTGTTGTAATTCTAATAATTAGTCTACATTAACATTAGAAAAGCACAAGGATTTGCATCAAAGCAGGGTCACTGGGAGCCTCGCTTCTATTCTTAGGCCAGGTAACTTAGCTACAACTGTAAAAAAATGGTCTTTTTTCATTTTTTTTCAGTAAAAGTCTCGTTTTTTAGGAAGAAACCAAGTTCACAATAATTATTAAGAAATGGAAGGAGATCCATCATTACCATGATTTGGTCACAATTTTTACAGCTGGTACTTAACGCGACTTGCAAAAGAAGATCTAGACAGTAAAAGATAGTTTAAGGACACTCTAATCCAAGGACATTAAAGCGCCATTAGGACTGCTTAAATGAAGTGTTTGCAGAAAAAATCAAAATTAGAAAAATATCTACTAACCAAATCCAACTGTCAAAGGCAAAACTGCTCAAAAGTTGCTTTTTAAATTAAGGAGTGAAAAATCTTACCGACCTTGCAATATTATTTTGTCTTTACTTCAAGGGAAGGGTGGAGATGGCCAACCAACTTTTACCCAGATGTCTCAATGGAGAGGTGTTCTTCGCCGTTTGAAGTGCTTTATCAGAATGATAGACTTTCTCGTAATGGAACTGCTCAGGAGACTTGTGCTTACAGCTCTTAGAACACTTCTGGCTCAAGTAAAAACGTCTTCTTTGCGAGGTAGCAGTATTACACTTGATTGAATTGCTCATTAATCATACTTACCAATTTAAGGGCAGTCAAACTTCCCATTTAGTTTACAATATTTAAACTCACTTCGCTCTGCAATTGTCTGCATCAGCTTCTTTTCTTTTCACCAGTCACAGTAGCTTTAAAAGGTACAAAACTACAGTCCTGCTCAAAAGTAAGCTACCTGAGTCTCATCTCGTCTCTCGAGAATCACTGAAGCGGCAAGATTGGTATAAATTTCGATAAAAGTCAGATGGCCACTCGAACGTTTGCAAATTTAAACGACAAAATAATGCTCTTGTCGAGGGTGAAACAAGAATCAAAATTACAATACTGCTAAAACCGAAAGAGAAATCATGCCAGTTGAGTAACGTTTCGTGATTTTACTGCGGTGGCGTTGTAAACAGCTTGATCTCTCTGAAATTCTAGAGAATGATCAGACGCCTAAATCGCCGTATGAAATGAAGTGACTTCGGATAGTTTGTGTTTTTGCAATGATTCATTAAATTACTACTTAAAAAGTTGCATTCTAATGAGCAAAAATGCAGGACAAAAAATCTGGCATACAGAGATTGAGAATAGTTCTAACCATTTTGCCCTTGACCACCCCATGGACCATTGTTAAAAGGAAGGAAGGAAGGTAGGAAGGAAAGAAGTAAGGAGGGAAGGAAGGAAGGAAAGAAGGAGGGACGGAAGTAGAGATAGTTATTGGTAAAAATGATCGAGGACTGGAGACGGGCACTTGATAAAAACCTTGTAGTTGGTATCGCCTTTGTAGACTTTCGAAAGGCCTTTGACTCTATTTCTCACCATGTCTTGCTGGAAAAGTTGCAAGCAGTTGGTGTTGCGGGCGACCTATTGTGCTGGAGGTAGAGAATGCGAAATTCACATGTATGCAGACGATACGACCATCTACGTGGCTGAGTCATCTCCGGACAAGGTTGTCGTTGTCTTGAATAGCGTCCTCCAGAAGTTGTATGAGTGGTGTTGCCGTAATCGCCTCATACCCCACTGCGGTAAAACCGAGTGTATGATCTTAATGCGCGGCCAGGTTGTTGGGGCGTTGCAAGCAGTATCATTAGGGAACAGTGTCGTCACTCAAGTCAAGTCAACTAGGTGCTTAGGCGTTGAGATTGACAGTGAGCTTAATTGGAACGTTCACGTTAAAGAGTTAATCAAGTCCTTCACACAAAAACTGAATCTTCTTAGGTCCTTGTATTTTTTACCGACTTCGGCGAGAGCTGATTTTTATTTTAAAGTAATTTTACCATCTGTCACCTATGGTTTGGTTGTATGGGGCTCCTGTGGCAAATCGCTCTTTGATGTGCTGGA